>NW_006203607.1:2578018-2605967 GCF_000334495.1 Tupaia belangeri chinensis | reverse complement strand
CCTGTGATCTACACCTATGACCCACACCTGTGACCCGACCTGTGACCCGACCTGTGACCCACACCTGTGACCCACACCTGTGACCCACACCTGTGACCCGCACCTGTGATTCGCACCTGTGGCCCGTACTCTGACCCCTACTCTGACCGGTACTCTGATCCGTACCTCTGACAGTG
Organism: Tupaia belangeri chinensis; assembly: GCF_000334495.1. Classification (NCBI taxonomy): domain Eukaryota; kingdom Metazoa; phylum Chordata; class Mammalia; order Scandentia; family Tupaiidae; genus Tupaia; species Tupaia belangeri. The sequence continues at coordinate 2,605,791 of NW_006203607.1, read as the reverse complement.
TCACAATCCCACCCTTGTTTTAAAGGCTCCCAAGGTTCCTGAGCTGTGGCAAAGAGTGCCTACAGGAACGGCTTGGACGGGGAGGTGGGCACCACCTCTGCTGAGTACTTCCAGGGCAATGGAGCCCAGCTGACGTGAGAAGGGCTTCACCAGGCGGCAAGGGGCGGAGCAGTGGCTGGTCCCTCGGCACTGCCACGGCGGCACTGAGGAAGCCTGCGGAGGGTTCTGGTGCTGCTCATGGTGGGGCCATCTCCCCAGGCTGACCTCTCTCCTCTCGCCAGACCATGACCCCTCACCTTTGCTTCCATCTCCCTTCCCCCACTGCCTCTGTCCCTGCATGGGCTACCCCTAACCAGCCTCCCCGTGAATAGGGTGGGCCAGACGGTCTTCTGTGCTTTCCAGTCCTCTATTTTATTTTGAAAGATTTATTTACTTAATTTTATTTATTATTATTATTATTATTATTATTTTGCTGTAGGGCATGTGCACTCAACACACAGAGAGAGAGTGTGGAAAGAAAGCTGCCACGTTGGGGACTCGAACTGCAGTTGACCTTGTAGGAGTCCAGAGCCTAACCACCTGCCACCTGCTGGCCCCCCTCCAGTCCTCTATTAAAGCATAAACTTTACACCCGCTTCCTCTACGGACATCCCTCTGGGCTCTCAAATCCCATCTCCGCATAAAGCCAGCCCTTGGCTCTCAAACTATTTGTGTGGGTGTCCATAGAGCAGCCTAGTTTGGAAGGTGAAAAACTAAACCATTTTTCCTTTCTTTTTGCATTTTTGCCATTAAAATATTAATTCCTGGAGTCAATGTGACTGCCCCTGGCTGATGGGGGCAGAGTCACATATGAGGAAGCATGAAAAAGAGAAACACAAGCACGGGAATTTCAGGGCATTTCCCTTGGACACGCATAACTGAGGACCCGCACATGCAGTGAAGGGTCCCGGGGCTGACACAGAGGGAGCCTGGGCCGGGGCCTGCGTGCCCAACAGCTTCATTTAGGACACTCAGCTCCACATCACAGAGTCGGGGCAAGAAGGGAAACCCACGTCCCTGGCCACAAAGAGCTCCCAACGGTTTTTAGACCGGAGCCTCGGAGTCCAAGGGCTGCAGAGAAGAGGCAGCAAACTCCCCTAGCATCTGGCAGGAAGGGACAGAGGGAGCCCTGGGCAGAGGGGGTGACGTTTGAGCCAAGCCTGGGAGGGAAAGGGATGAAGTTCTGGGGAAATGGGCACAGGGCAGGCGCTCCAGACAGCATCACTGGGACTGAAAGGAGATGGAACGAAGGAGGGAAAATAGGCACCAGGCACTGGCTCGGTTCTTTTATTATTATTTTTTTTTTTTGAGAGGTTTTCGCCATAGGGCGCGTGCGCTCGCCAGAAAGACAGAGAGAGACAGAGAGACAGAAAACAAGAAATCACCCCCTCCAGGGGGGATGGCCACGCCACAATCCCTTCTCCTCCATTCTCCTCCTGGGATCTTGGGCACGCACGCACACACACCCGGTGTGAGTTTAAGCTGCCGGGTACGGGACTTGAACCGCGGTTAACTACGTGGGAATTCAGCGACATAGCCATTACACCAACTGCTGGCCCCATTATTATTTTTAATCTTTGCTATAGGGCACGGGCACTCGCCAGAGAGAGAGACAGAGACAGTGAGAGGGAAAGTGAGAAACATCCTCCTCCCAGAGGTGATGGCCATACCACAATCCCTTCTCCTCTTGGGATTTTCAGCACACTTGCACATGTGCTCAGAGTGTTTTTCAAGATGCCTGATCCAGGACTTGAACCACACAGTTGGCCATGTGGGATCCAGCCGCCTTAACCACCGCACCACCAGCTGGCCCACCACTGTGGTAAGTACTTTTCACATGCAAATTCAAACACCACCACTATCAGAGAGGGCCACATTTTTAAAAGCATGAGACAGGGGAACCAGCAGTTAGCGTAATGGCTGTCGCTGGACTCCCACGTAGTCGACTGCGGTTCGCATCCCGGACCCGGTGGCTTAGAACTCATGCCGGGCGCATGTGCATACGTGCCCAAGATCCCGAGAGGAGAATGGAGGAGAAGGGATTGTGGCGTGGCCATCCCCCCTGGAGGGGGTGATTTCTTGTTTTCTGTCTCTCTGTCTCTCTCTGTCTGTCTGGCGAGCGCACGCGCCCTATAGTGAAAACCTCTCAAAAAAAAAAAAAAAAAAGCATGAGACAGGCCCAGGGATGTTAAGTTGCCAGCCAAGAACTGGAATTACGGCTCCAGAGGCTCTAACACCCACGCCGTTCTCTGCCTTCGGCCACTGAAAGCAGCTTTGAAAGGGTTGGCGCGAGACTCGGCAGCAGGAACAAGCAGGCCGATACTGCAGAAGACCGCGTTTGCACCCACAGAGCTCAGACCTGAGGCCCACAGTAAGGGAGGTCAGGAAGAACCTCTAATCAGCAGAGAGGCCTTGGGCCCAGCTGTGGCACAAGCAGGAGGGTGCTGCTTGCCGAGGCTGTGGCTGCATGAGGCGCCCAGGTTTGATCCCCGACCCAACCTGAACACGCTGGGCCTGGGAGCATGCACCTGTGGTCCTAGCTAACTGCGAAGCGGGGTGGGGGGGTTACAATGTGCTCTTAAAAATGCCACTCTTCTGAGTTCTGCTCCCCTCCTTCGAGAGACAAGAGAGGGGAGACGCGATTAGGACAGTGGATTGGAGGGGCGGGGCCAGAGGCAGAGTCCAATGCGGAGGCTGCCTGAACGGCCTAGATGAGAGATGACTTGCCCGAAGAACAGTCGTGGTGGGGACAGGCAGTCCCTGGAACGTTAAGTGGGTAGGATGATATGAAAGGTGTCCTCAGAGATGTCTGCATTCTAATCCCTGAGCCTGTGGATGTCATTTCATATGGCAAAATGGACCTCGCAGATGTGACCAAGCACCCGAGATGAGATTAGATTACTTGAGGGGTCCAGTGTAACCACCAAGGTCCTTCTAAGTGAGCAGAGCAAAGAGGCACAGCCGGCAGGTGGGCAGCACTGTGGCCGCTGTCCATGGAACGAGGGAGCTTGCAGGCCGGGGTGGGGGGTGGACAAGGAACAGGCTCCCCTACAGCCCCCAGGAGGAGCCAGCACTCCTCACACCTGGTTTTAGCCCATAAGACTATTTCAGACTTCTTTTTTTTTTTTCTGAGAGGTTTTCGCTCTAGGGTGCGTGCGCTCGCCAGACAGACAGAGAGAGACAGAGACAGAGAGACAGAAAGTGAGAAATCACCCCCCAGGGGGTATGGTCACACCGCAATCCCTTCTCCTCCATTCTCCTCTCGGGATCTTGGGCACACACGCACACGCACCCAGCGTGAGTTTTAAGCCACCGGGTCCGGGACGTGAACCGCGGTCAGCTACGTGGGAGTCCAGCGACATAGCCATTACGCTAACTGCTGGTTCCCAGGACTATTTCAGACTTCTGACCACCACGACGAAGGTGACAGTCATGTTCTGAGCCGCAGAGATCGCAGACATTCGTCATGTCGGCAATAGGACCTGGATACGACGGTTAGGCCTTGATGGCCACGGAGTCAGAAACGAAGGCAAGGGAAAAGCGCTTGCACAACTACACTTACTGCAGCACCGTTCACGATTGCTAAGACGTGGAACCAACCCAAATGTCCACAAACGGATGACTGGGTTGAAAAAGTGTGGCACATATACTCCATGGTATATTATTCAGCCATAAAAAACAAGGCCCTGGAATTTGATAGGAAGTGGACAAATATGGGGGACCAGCAGTTGGCGTAATGGCTATGTCACTGGACTCCCATGTAGTCGACCACGGTTCGAGTCACAGACCCAGTGGCGTAAACTCATGCCGGGTGCGTGTGCATGTGTGCCCAAGATCCAAGAGGAGAATGGAGGAGAAGGGATTGCAGTGTGGCCACCCTGGGGGGTTATTTTTTGTTTTCTGTCTTTCTGTCTCTCTCTGTCTTTCTGGCGAGTGCACATGCCCTATAGCACAAACCTCTCCAAAAAAAAAGAAAGTGGACAAATGCGGAAGATCTGTTGCTGAGTGAAGCAAGTCAGGCTGTGAAAGAAAGACACTGTATGTCTCCACTTAACATGTACTGACTGTCCGCACTCTATGGTAGAGACTGGAGGACATAAAAGCATTAAACATGGTCATGGGCACTAGAGACAAAGTGGAAGGTGAGTGCGGGAGGGGAAGAGTGCAGGAAAGGAAATTAGGGGGGGAAACGGAGAGACAAGATATTTGCGGGACACGGACATAGTTTATTATCTGTTAATGAGGATGTGTAAGCCAGGGCTCCCGGGAGCAGAGTACCGAACCCCTCCAAGGGAGTTTTCTCTCTGACCCCTTTTTCTGCAAGAGGATCCTCCATCTCTGTGTACATTAGTGAATGTGATAAGATAAATGGGGAGGGGATGTTATGCCCCAAAGCAAAGTCAGCTGACGCTGTTTCACTAGAACCTTCTGAGCTCCAGGTTTCAACCAGAATGCCCACTAAACTTCCTCCTGCTTCCACATTCCACATCCTTATTATGCTTTTATAGCCCATTCTCCGCATCCCAGCCAGACTTTGTTTTTTTTTTAAGTTTTTTTCTTTCTTCCGTAAGAGACACAGACACAGAGAGAGACCAAACCCTCAACAGTACACATGCTGCAGTGCACCCGGCCTCAGCCACTCAGATTTCAGGCACACACACATGCCTGGCATGCTCAGGGAGGTCCAGGGACAAGAACTCGGGCCCTTTCCCGTGAGAATCCAGTTGTGTTACTGCTGCACCACCAGCTGGTAACACAACTGGGCCCATCTTTGAACATGCAAGTCAGAGAAACCAAACAAAGATCTCAACTCCTAAATAAAATCCCAGATCCTTCTCAGGCCCTATCTTTGACAAATCCCCACTGCCCCCATTCACTTTTTAATTTGACCAGAGAGGAACAGAGTGGGGCAGAGGGAGGGGGGGCGGGGAGTGAGAAAGCAAGCCACCAGGTCCAGGATTCGAACCATGGTCAGCCATGTGGGAGTCCAGTGCCCTTAACTGCCACACCACCTACTGGCCCCATTATTTTTTTAACCTACTATAGGGCATATGTACTAACCAGAGAGAGATAGAGAAGGGGGTGGAGTGAGAAGGCAAGCTGCCAGATCCAAACCGTGGTTAGCCATGTGGGAATCCAGTGCCTCAACCACCCTGCCACCTGCTGGTCTTCAGTTAGGTCCACGTCATGCCGACCCAGGCCTTTGCCCTCGCTGTCCCCTCTGCCCTGGCCTGCTGTGTGGCTGACTCCACTCTGGGTGCAGGGGATGCCACCTCCTCCAAGGTCTTCCCTGACCGTCCGCCCCACATAGCAATGCCCACCACAACACACATTAGTCACGCTTTACCCTGCTTCCGGTTCCTTCTTTAGAGGGCTTACTGAGTCTCATTTATGTGCATATTTTTTCTCTCCTTATTAAAACCTCCATTTAGAGTCTGTCTCACTGTTTGATATGTCCCCAGCAGCAGAGCTGAGTGTGGCACTTAGGAGACACCAAAAGAGACTCGAATAAATGAAAGCTGATTAATGTGGCTTCTTGTCATACTGCATACGCAGCACTCCAGGCAAAGGCTCCGGAGCGACCGCCTGGGCTCCCCGGCTCCCCACCTCCGACCTGTGTAAACTTGCAGCTTGTTTAACTTATCTGCGTTTCCGTCTGGCCATATGCAAAACGGGGAGGATATTAATACCTGTCCCATGGGATTATTTCGAAAATGAGTTCATACATGTAAAGGATTAGGAAAGGGCTTGCCTCAGAACAACATTCAACATGTCTTCACTCTTATTATTACTTTTAAAAGGTTTTTGCATAAGGCATATGTGCTTGCTGGAGAGAGATAGTGAGAAGGAAAGTGAGAAATCGTCCTGAAGGGAGATGAGCACACCGCAATCCCTTCTCCTCCATTCTTCTCCTGGGATCTTGGGCATGCATGCATACATACACATGCCTGGCGTGAGGTTCAAGTCCAGGACTCAAACCACCGTCAACCATGTGGGAGTCCAGCTCCTTAATCACTACACCACCTGGAGGCTCTGCTTCACTCTTGTAACACCGGGGCCATTCTTTTTTTTTTTTTTTTTAGAATTAGACAGAGAGAGAAAGAAAGGGAAAGTGAGAAAGCAAGCTACCAGGTCCAGGACTCGAACTGCGGTCAGCCATGTGGGAGTCTAGCACATTAACCACTGTGCCACCTGCCAGCCCCGAGCCCATCATTTTTGAAGTTTTGTTTTGTTTGCTATAGGGCACCTGCACTTGCCAGACAGAGAGAGAGAGAGAAAGGGAAAGTGAGAAATCACCACCCCAGGGGGGGCAGCCATGCCATCATCCCTTCTCTTCCAGTCTATTTGGGATTTGGACATGCATGCACATGTGCCTGGCGTGATATTCAAACAACCAGGTCTGGAACTTGAACCACAGTTGGCCAAGTGAGCATGCAGTGCCTTAACCACTATGCTACTTGCTGGCCCATGTTTGAATTTTTTTTTTTTTTTGAGAGATTTTTCTTTTATAGGGTGTGTGTGCTCGCTGGAAAAATAGAGACAGAAAGCGAGAAATCACCCCTGGGGGGATAGCCATGCCACAATCTCTTCTCCGTTCTCCTCTTGGGATCTTGGGCACACGTGCGAGCGTGCACACACACGCGTCCAGTGAGTTTTAAGCCGCCGGCTGGTCAGGGACTTGAATCACAGTTGACCACGTGGGAGTCCAGTGACGTAACCATTATGCCATCTGCTGGTCCCCATTTCTGAATTCTTAAAAATCCGTATTTGGGACCAGCAGATGGTGTAATGGTTCCGTTGCTAGACTCCCACGTGGTCGACTGCAAATGAAGTCCCGGACCTTTGGCTTAAAACTCATTCCAGGCGCATGTGCATGCGTGCCTAAGATCAGGAGAGGAGAATGGAGGAGAAGGGATTGTGGCATGGCCATCCCTCCTGGGGATGATTTCTCTCTTTCTGTCTCTCTGTCTCTCCAGTGAGTGCACACACCCTATAGCAAAAAATCTCTAAAAACAAAAAACTCCATATTTATTGGGACCAGCAGGTGGTGTAATGGTTCAGGCACTGGACTGCCACGGCCAACTGGGGTTCAAGTCTTAGACCTGGCAGCTTGAAACTCATGCTGGCCACGTGTACACATATGCCCAAACTCTTGAGATGGAGGAGAAGGGATTACAACATTGCCATCCCTGCGAGGAGCGACATCTCACTTTCTATCTGTCCCTCTAGCGAGCACATGTGCCCTACAGCAAAAATCTCAAAAAAAAAAAAAAAAAAAAAAAAAAAGGGAAAAAAAAAAAAAAAAAAAAAAAAAAAGAGAGGGAAAGTAAAAGGAAAATCTGAATTTAAAAAAATCCATATTCATTGTTCTGTACCTCCATAGCTCTTTTATCTTCAGCTCTTCATCATGGTCTGGGAGTCCAGATCATTTCTTTACTGAATTGGTTACCATGTTCAACCTGGTATTCACTGCTTCCACGCAGTTTTTATTTCAGCCGCCGCGACTCTAATCTTCTAATCCTCCCTAATCTCAGATTATTCTATTTGCAGTTTGGCTGGTTCTGAATTACGTACCGTCTTTGGAACTCTGTGGAAACATCAATCCGGTATCGCCTACATTTTCTCCTGTTCTTTGCAATGAACACATCTTTTTCTGAGGTAGGCAGTGCCTTAAGTCTTCAGATAACCGCCCCCCCAATATAGAGGGTTTCTTGTCCTCATGGACAGACGTCTCTACCAGGAGTGAGCCATCATCTTGGTTGGTGCTACTGAGAAGTTTCCCAGGACATGGGACTTTGAGTACCAAACCCAGGAAAGTTCCAGTCACCCCTTCTCCACCCGCAGACAGTGTCAAGAACAATCCTGTCATTCTCATACAGTCCTCCAAATCCTTCACCAAAGGAGGAAACCATTTTCTAGTATTTAGAACCACTCTCTCCTCCAGGAGCCTTTAAACATGTGAAGGTCTCTCAGAACTAACGGGAACATTTTTCCTCCGACCCCAGCCTCCCTCAAGCAAACCACCCTGTCTCCTCCCTTCGCTACTTCAGACACTTGCTATCTCTGTTTTGTCCTCCCCTTCTCTCCTGGAGCCAGGGAAATTCCTTAGGCTAAGCCTCCCCTGAACCTTCCCAAATCTGGTGACCTCATCTTCCCCAGCTCTCAATACCATCACTGCTGACGACTTAGAGATGCTTATCGCGAGCCCACAGTCCAACGTGGGCTCAACCTGAATATCCAGTTCCTCAGTGTACTCTCCACTAGGATGCTCTGCTGACACTCGATCTCAGCAAGTCCCCAACTCAGCCTGCTCTTCCTCCGCTGTCTGCCAGTGGACTTAGCCACCATCTACTCAACCGCCCACGTCATTACCTCGGGACCCATCCTGACCCCTGCTCTCCCACTGTCACCAACATGGAATCAAGTCCTATACATTCTTCCTGCTAATGCCTTAACCGTTCCGTTGCCTTCAGGGTGTCTTCACCAGTGCAGTCTCTGTATTGCACCAGAGACCTCGCCAGTGAACACGGCTGAGGCTGCCGTCCTGGGGAGAATGGTTTATAGCCCCCTCTGACCTGTTTCCCGCATACCTCCCCTCTCTGCAACACCGAGAACGATGGCCAGCAAGCGCTCGTTACATCCGCTGAATAAATGAGCAGATGCGAATTATAAAGCTCTCATGTCTACTAGATTAGGGTTCCAAAGTCTTCCACTTGTCTTCACGTGAGTCCAGTTTGAGTCATGGTGTACCCCAAGAAAAATACAGCTCCTTTGGTTGGAGCGCTCTTTCAAAAAGACCATTTCTCCTGACCCAGCAGACCAGAGCCCCAGCCATGGCACCGCTACTCACTGCGCTGTGACGCGTTGCCGCTGTGGGGGCTTGCCTGACCTCCAAGGACTCGGTTCCTCCATCCTCTTAATACAGAGGCTAATCCAGATCAGTGATTTCCAAGTGTGTCCCACGGGGAAGGAGACTAACCAGAGGACCAGAGGACCGCGTGCCCCCTGCAGACCCATGCCACTCTCCGATCTATATTGCGTATTGGAACTAGGGCATGGTTTCATTGGGGGGAAGAAAAAGGGGACCCTCAGCTCCAAGTTTGCTGACAACTGCGGCAGATGATCACTGAATTCCCTGGGCCCGTTCTGTGCTGACGTTCAAACCACCGAAAGCCATGTGTGTCCCTGTCAAGGTCATTTGGGGCTAGCCAACAGCATGGTCGTTAAAGTGCTGGATCCCGGGGCTAGTAGGTGGTGTGGTGGTTAAGGATGCTGGATTTGCACAGGGCTGACTGCAATTCGAGTCCTGGGCCTGGTGGCTTGCTTTCTCCCTTTCTCTCTCTTTCTCTCACTCTGTACCTCTCTGGTCAAGTTAAATAAATAAATAAAGGTAATTTTTAAAAAGTGCTGGATCCCACATGGCTGACTGTGCAATCAGAGCCCAGACCCAGCAGCTTGAAAAACACCCCAGGCAAGTGTGCGCACAAGTCCAAAATTCTGAGAGGAATGGAGGAGGGAGGATTGTGGCATGACTGTCCCCCACGGGTGCTTTCTCTCTCCCTCCCTCCATCTCTTTCCAGCAAGCACACACACCAGGAAATTAAAAAGAAAAAAAAGGTAGTTTATGAAAAGCACTTGAATTTAACTACAAAGCTTGAAGAGGGCGGGCGAGCACTCTGCCTTCGAGAACCCGCCGGTTTCCATGCAACCCCACCTCATCACACAGATCTAGCAGAACACAGAGAGATTTCCGAATCCACAAATACTATTCACATGAAAGTCTTCACCGGCCAGTGCCCTGCAGTGCTGGGAGCCACATGGCAACTCCGGTTCAGACCCCCAGCTGGCCTGCTGAGCACACAAGGATGGTGAGTACCCATGCCAGAGCCTCTAGGAGCTGGAGGGCTGGGGAAGGGATGGCGGCCTGAGAGCCTACGGAGCGTGCTTTCTCTCTTCCCCACTCACGTGTGCACATATGCTTTCTATCATTAAAAAGTCTTCATCCAGGGACCAGCAGGTGGCGTGGTGGTTAAGGCTCTGGATACTCCCACATGGCCAACCACGGTTCGAGTTTGGACCTGGTGACTTGCTTTCTCACTTTCCTCTCTCTCTCTCTGTGTGTCTCTCGGGCAAAATTAAAATGAAGGAATGAAAAAAAAAATAAATAGATAAATCTTTAAAAAAAAAAAAAAAGCCTTCATCCTAGGGCTAGCTAGTGGCATGGTACTTAAGGCACTCGACTCCCATGTGGCCAACCACAGTTTGAGTCCTGGACCTGGTGGCTTCAAATTCACGTTGGACACAGGTGCATGCTTGCCCAAAATCCCAAGGAGAATGGAGGAGAAAGGATTGCAAGGTGGCCATTCCCCCTTTGGGGGTGATTTCTCGCTTTCTGTCTCTCTGGCTAGTGCACAAGCTCTCAAATAATTAATTAATTAATTAATATTTTAAAAGTCTTCATCCCTTGGGGACCAGCAGGTGGCGTAGCGGTTAAGGCACTGGACTTCCACGTGGTTGACTGTGGTTTGAGTCTGGGACTGGTGGCTTGAAACACACTAGGGCTGTTCACCAAGATGGCGCCGAAAGTGAAGAAGGAAGCTCCTGCCCCTCCCAAAGCTGAAGCTAAAGCAAAGGCTTTGAACGCCAAGAAGGCAGTGCTGAAAGGCATCCACAGCCACAAGAAAGAAGATCCCTACATCACCCACCTTCTGGAGGCCTAAGACTCTTCCGCTGCGGAGGCAGCCCAAATATCCTCAGAAGAGACCACTATGCCGTCATCAAGTTCCCCCGACCACCGAGTCTGCCATGAAGGACACAGAGGATAACGCCACACTGTGTTCGTTGTGGACGTCAAGGCCAGCAAGCACCAGAGCACACAGGCTGTGAAGAAGCTCTATGATACTGATGTGGCCAAGGTCAACACCCTAACCAGGCCTGATGGAGAGAAGGCAGATGAGCAACTGACTCCTGATCACGAGGCTTTGGATGTTGCCAACAAAACTGGGGTCGTCTAATGCAAGTCCAGCCGGCTAGTTCTAAATACACACTTTTTCACCAAATAAATAAATAATAAAGAAACTCACACTTGGTCTGTGTGTGCCATGCTCAAAATCCTGAGAGGAGGATGGAGGAAAAGGGATTGCAGTGTGGGCATCCTTCCAAGGGGTGGTTTCTCACTTTCTCTGTCTCCAGCAAGCATGCACGCCCTATAGCAAAAACCTCTCTTAAAAGAAGTCTTAGGGCCAGCTGTGGTGTGCTGGTTAAGGGCACTGGACTCTCACACGGCTGATCATGGTTAGAGTCCCAGACCTGGGGGCTTACTTTCTCACTCTCTGTCTCTCTCTCTCGGGTCAAATTGGAAAATTATAATAATAATAAATAAAATTAAATAATTATTAAAAAAAAAAAAAAGTCTTCAGCCCTCAACCAATCCCCTTGTTATTTATTTTTTTTAATTGCAGAAGATGCACACACTGGTCAGAGAGAAAAGTAGCAATCCCTCCGTGGGGAATAGTCACGCTTCAATCCTTTTTCCTTTTGTCCACCCTATCAGGATTTGGATCTCACACACACACACACACACACACACACACACACACTCATGTTTTTCAAGCTGCCAGGACTAGGATTTGAACTGTGGTCAGCCATGTGGGATGCAACTCCCTGTGCGCAGTTAACTACTGAGTGACAGGGCCAGCCTTGTTTTTCCCCTTGTTATTTATTTTTTTTAATTGCAGAAGATGCACACACTGGTCAGAGAGAAAAGTAGCAATCCCTCCGTGGGGAATAGTCACGCTTCAATCCTTTTTCCTTTTGTCCACCCTATCAGGATTTGGATCTCACACACACACACACACACACACACACACACACACTCATGTTTTTCAAGCTGCCAGGACTAGGATTTGAACTGTGGTCAGCCATGTGGGATGCAACTCCCTGTGCGCAGTTAACTACTGAGTGACAGGGCCAGCCTTGTTTTTCTTCGCTGAACTCCCATGTAGTCGACCACGGTTCAAGTCCTGGACCCAGTGGCTTAAACTTATGCTGGGTGTGTGTGCCCAAGATCCCAAGAGGAGAATGGAGGAGAAGAGATTGCAGCATGGCCATCCCCCTTCGGGGGTCATTTCTCGCTTTCTGTCTCTATCTTTCTGGTGAGCGCATGTGCCCTATAGGAAAAAACAAAACAAAACAAAACAAAAACCTCTCCCCCCCAAAATAATTCACTTCTACTCAAAAGTCTTTCCCTGGGATTTTTCTTTTAAGAATTATTTAAATTTTCTTTTTTTCTTTTTTTTTTTTTAATTTGACCAGAGAGAGACAGAGAGAGAAAGCAAACCACCAGGTCTGGGACTCAAACCATGGAAAGACATGCTGGAGTCCAGTGCTTTTAACCACCATGCCACCTGTCAGCCCCTCTTTTCTTTTTTTAAAGAGGTTTTTGCCTTAGGGCACGTGCCCTCTCTGGAGAGACAGACACAGTGAGAGGGAAAGTGAGGAATTGCCCCCCCAAGGGATGGCCATGACATAATCCCTTCTTCTCCATTCTCATCCCGGGATTTGGCGCACAAATGCACACACACCCAGCATGATTCCGAAGCCACCAGCTCCAGGAACCAAATTGTGATTGACCATGTGGGAGTCCAACAATGTAACCACTATGCCATCTGCTGGTCCCTCCCTGGGATTTTTCTCAAACTTGGGAATCAGAGTCCACTTCTCTGCAGTGAGGAGAAGCTGTGAGGTCTGAGGGGTGCGAGCTCTCAGTGCCATTGGAAGAGAGCTGGTTTGCATGGAGAGAAAAGTGCAGTCGGCACGCAGAGAAGAGGAATGACGCAGACAGCGCCGTGGCATCTTGAGTCCTAGGTGGTCGTTGCTTCCGAGGCCCTGCTGCACCTTGCCTGCCTGCTCGTGGGGAGAGGCTCAATTGTCTCTTGCATTCCATGAGCCAACAAATCCTCCTTTATACCAAAATTAGTTCAAACTGGCTTTTAGTCCCTTATAACTGAGCTAACAGCACCCCTGCGTCGAGTCACTTAAATAGTATGAGCCTGTCTCTTCACTTGCAGAAACTACTTCAAAGGTTTTTGGCAAGGACTAACGAGAGACCTAGCTTTGTTAAAATTGCACGGAGCTATAAATCTGTAAGGAGTGACTACTGTAGATACCTGGTGATGGGGATAATGGCAAACGCTCCCCAGTCGGAGTTGGGACTTAGCCTAAGCTCGGCATAGCTACTAGCAAATCAAGCCTTGCCGAGGAGCAGGAAGCGCCAGTAAATCAGTGCGTCCTAACTGCTGTCTGTCCATCAACCCTCCCTCCCACCAGCCCCATCCCCTCCTCTCTGATTGGTTTCCCATTGGTAATGGGTCCCAGGGTAAGCACTAGACCCAAACTGGGTTAATAGACCCATTTCTTGTGACTTTAAAGAAAAACTGTGTGGGGCCAGTCTCCAGCCACTAGGCTGCAGTGGGAAGGGAAAGTCCCAGACCCTGTGGTGTGAAATTCATGCTAGATGCAGATGCATGTGTGCCCAAGATCCCAGGAGAATAAAGAAGGGACTGCAGGCATGGTCATCCCTCCTGGGAGGTGATTTCTCACCTTCCCTCTTACTGTCTCTGTCTCTCTCTCTAGTGAGTGTATGTGCCCTAAGATAAAAAACCTCCTAAAAAATGTGGTAAGGGACCAGCAGATGGCGTAATGGTTATGTCATTGGACTCCCACATAGTTGACCACGGTTCAAGTCCCAGACCCGACAGCTTGAAACACGCTGGGCACGTGTGCATGTGTGCCTAAAATTACAAGAGAATAGAGGAGAAGGGATTGCGGTGTGGCCATCCCCCCGTGGGGAAATTTTTCACTTTCTCTATCTATCTCTCCCCATCTCTCTGGCAAGCACATGTGTACTATAGTACAAAATTATCTCAAACAAACGTGGTATAAAACACCTAACACATATCATCCCAGGCAGGTGGTGTAGTGGTTGAGGCCCTGGACGCCCACATGGCTGACCATGGTTCAAGTCCCAGACCTGGTGGCTTGCTTTCTCTCTCTCTCTCTCTCTCGCTCTCTCTCTCTCTGGTGAGCGTACATGCCCTATAGCAAACTTTAAATAATAACAACAGCTTGTAAGTATGCAGTGCAGTAGTGTTAAGCAAATTCATCGTTCTGCATCTGATCTCCACAACTTTTTCACAATGCAAAACTGAAACTGTGTCCCACTCACCAGCCCCCCACCCCGCTCCTCCCCCAGGCCCGGCCACCACATTCTGCCTTCCACGTCCATGAACCTGACTACCCTAGCACGTCGCACACGCAGAACTGACAGCACGTCTTGCCATGACTGCTTTATTTCGCCCGGAACGTCTGCAGGCTCGTCCACGCTGCAGCACCGGAAGGCGTTCCCTCCCGAGGCTGACCATGCCGTCAGTCACCACGTTTGCTCGTCCACTCATCCCTTTTGGGGACACCTGGGACGCTTTCAGCCCTCAGCTTCTATGAATGATGCGGCTGTGAGCAGGGGTATGAATACTTCTTTGAAACCCTGCTTCGGTTCTGCTGGCTCCACACCCTAAGGGGCTGCTGGATCACAGGGCAGTCGAGTTTTAATTTTCTGGAAAACTCCCATACCATTTTTCACAGCAGCTGCACCCTCTCATCCTCACCCACAGTGCACAGGGTTCCGACTCTCCACATTCTCACCCACAATTGCTGTTTTCAATTTCTTTGACAGGAGTCATGCTAACGGGTATGAGGCATCCTGGGACCTCTGAACTCAGCACCAGAGAGAGCGTCAGCACAACCTCTCGCCAGCGTGAGCTCTCGCCAGCGCCCGTGCTGACAGCCGTCTCCAGCCACGAGACTGCAGTGGGAAGGGAGAGTGGGCCTGCAGAGGGCGAGTCCCCACAGCCTCAGACGAGGCGGGCAGATGGCGGGAGCCGAGACGCATTCCGGGCGTGAGCGTGCTGAGCTCCCTCATATGCAGAGCTCACCTGGCTTATGTGAGTCTGAGCTGGGCTTGTTTCATTTGTAACCGTGAATCTTAACATAAACATCTTAGTGGGACAGTCAGTTCTTCAGGAAGCTTTTTTTTCTTTTTTCTTTTTAGTTTGCCAGAGGGCACATGAACTCACCAGAGACAGAGAGAGGGTCAGACAGAGATAAAGTGAGAAAGCACCTCCCATGAGGGAGGGTCAGGCCACAATCCCTTCTCCTCCATCTCTCCTTCCTTTCAGGATTTTGGGCACACAGCGCGTGTACCCGATGTGTTTTTAAAGCTGCCACATCCAAGACTCGAACTGTGCAGTCAGTCATGTGAGATCTAGCTGCCTTAACCACCATGCTGCCAGCTGGTTCAGGAATCTTTTTTGCTTTTTCTTCTCCTAATTCCTACTTAGATGTACAATTTAAAAAAAAAAAAAAAAAAGCCCTTGTTGAAGTAGAGCATAGTGGTGAGGGAATGGGTCTGGAGTCAGCCCAAATTGGCTTTGGATCCAATGTTAACTAGGTTGGCTGTGGTAATCACTTCACAATTTATACATTTATCAAATCGTTACATTATGTACCTTAAATACACCGCTTTGTCCATTATACTTCAATAAAGCTGGGGGAAAAAAACACTGGCTTGAAGCAAAAAATGAAACTAAAGCACCACCCAAATGTTCTTCTGGGTGCCCTTCCAGTGCCAGGTGGGTGCAGGTGGCACACACAGCTGGGAACCGTGAGCAAAGGCCCTGCCCTCACAGAGCTTTCTTCCTGGCACTCGCAAACTGCGTCTACTCTGCGCCAGCAGCTGATCCTCAGCTCTGCGGACCTGTTTGCTCGTTCATGAGATGGTGATAATAAATCCCCACCTTGTCCATCTGTGGTTCGGCATCGTTACAGGGCACACGAGGCCTGATGCGCCTGACACCCAGCGAGCACCCGGCGCACAGCCAGGTCCCTGCAGGACCTGCCCCGGCACCTAGGGGTGCCACTGCACGCGCCAGGTCCGTTTTCAGTAGGACCCGCGTCCCAGCGGTTGGCTTCCCCTGGGAGCAGGAGATGGCTACAGGCGGTATGCGCTAGGTAACCGCTTGCCAGCACTAACACCATTACACATAACTGCTGGGAAACGCGGCACAGACAGACCAAGGGCCGGCGGATCTGGGCCTTGACGGACATGCAGGAGTTCGCTAGGGGAAAAGCAGAGGAAAAGGCAAGCGACCTGAGCTAACCACGGAAGAATTCGTATGCATTAAAACAAAGCCTAAGGCTGAGGCCTGCCCTAGATAAACCTGAGGCACCATCTTCGGCTGTTAGTACCCTGGCCCACCAAACTTGCTGATTCAAGTCAGCACCCGCCCATAACTGTTGAGCTAATCCCATACACTAAAGCAACACTTAAGTAGCATTAACAACTTTTCTCTAATGAAGCAAATACACCTAATGTACAGCGTTCAGTGGGCAGTGCAGTGCCAAACACTGTCACTGACAAAATGACCTCATTTCATCCTTACCAGGTCCCCGGGATGGGGAGAGGTGCTGGTGCCGTTTTAAGCGTGAGGACACTGAGGCTGCTTAAACCATGTTTCCAAAGTCACACAGAGGCCATTTTAGATGAAGAAAATATCGTTACAAATACAAATAGTGGGGACCTCCCCTGCCCGCCACCACCCAAAAAGAAAGGGCAGGCGGTGGCACGGAAGGCAGGAGCGACGCTCCGCAAGGCTGGCTCACATGCAGAGGTCCTGGGTTCTCGTCCGGACACCTCCGAGGACGACGGGCACATGCACGCCCACGAATGGGGGTTGGCTGAAACTGTGATTAAACTGCGGCTTTTAGGTTTTTGTCTTCAAGCCCCACCAGCCAGAATTTTGTCAGGCTTTACTTTTGAAGTATTTCAGAGGTCAGCTCAGACAACTCACTAATTTTCACATATGGAGAAAAAGAGACTTGCGCCTAGCTAACTAACAGAGTTAATTAGTAAAAGGAGCCTGGGATCCACTGTTCTCTCCACAATACCAATTTAGCAGAGCCCGCAAGTTGTCCACCCAAATCTGTTCTCCCAGTCTTTCTTGGCACGTGGCTTAACTATTTCTCAGTCTCCCTGGCACTCGGTGTGGCCATATGACGAGGTCCTTGCGGAGGGAAAGCACGCAGAAGCATGTGAGCCACCAAGGGACCAGGCCTCCAGGCGGCAGGCGTGCCCTCTCTCGCTCCTTCCCCCTCCCCACCGTCTAGGACAGTGATGACCCAGCTCCAGGCAGATGAAGACGAGGCTCCAGAGGATGGAGAAGCGACATGAGCGGAGAAACCCGTCCCGGAATGAGCACCAGGAGCAGAGCTGCCCCACTGACCTGGGCTGGGCACTGCAGAGGTTAACTCCCCCAGAGCTGTTTCATGGCAAAGAGACATCTGTTCCTCAAGCCACCATTCTGGTGAGTCTCTGTTATAGCAGCTTAACCTTTACCCTGACTAATACAACCCTGCGGCTTCCTTGGGCTGTATTCAGAATAGTTTTCCAAATGACAGGTTAGCCATCCATCGTTCTAGAAAACAGTCCTAACTGCCGGTGTAGGTGATAATCAAATAATCAAATTCCTGCCTGAGGCGACCTATCATCCCAAGATTTCTTCCTCCTAGTTAAGGGGTATTCAGTGATTCAAGCAGAACACTTATACAGAGATCCACTTCGCCTGTATGCTTTCATGTACTTAATTCAATACATACTTGATTGTTTCTGGGTACAGGGGATATAGAAATGGTCAGTGCATTAAAAGCTTGCTTATGCGTGTGTGTTGTGTTCAATGTTTTAACAGAAAAATCTTTGCAGAATGTGGAACCCAACTCCTGGCTAAGAGTACAAATAATCACAGCGCACAAAGAAGCCACAGACCTGGATGGCAGATCAGCTGTTCTCTTGCTGAGCCCTAAAAATCAAGCAAAACATTTTGAAGACTAAAAAGCCAGCTGTCTTCAAAGTGCTTCCTATCCACTTAAAACGACACTGAGCTAGAGGTGTCTAAAGCCTCATCAAGACTGTTACTGAGAGAGAGGTGGATCAACGCAGCAGCTCGCCGAGTGCTGGGATGAATGACCAAGGCCATTTGGATGGCACTGCTGGCATGACGGACTGAGACTCTGGGTACCGGGCTGAGGGGCTCTGCTCGACAGGATTCGCGGAGGCCAGGCGGTGCTATGTACTCCTCATCCTCAGCTGCACTCCTGGCTGAGCAACTAGGCCAGAGCTCTGTGGCTTCCCAGCTCACAGATGAGGTCTGGTAGAGACCAAGTGGTCGAGTGAGAGGTGACCTGGTTTGGCCTGGCTTTGCTCGGTGACGGTGGGACATTATATTCTGGGCCTCGGTTTACTCATCTGTACAGGGCTACGGATTCGTTCATCTGTTTACGACGATCACAAGCCACTTCCCTTCCCTTACTCAACAGTGAAGTCTGGAGAGGCGGCGGGCGAAGAAGGGAACTCTGCTCAGGGCAGCGCCTCGGACCGGGGCACCAAGATGTCTAGTGTTCTGCCTCCTCCAGGCTCTTTGCTGCCAATTAGGGAGTCTCACCTTGCTCGGTTTATGCTTCCCTTTAAGGGCCGTGGGCTCAACTGCTGTGAACTTAGAAGATGCCTCAGCAATATTAGATTTTTTCCTCCCCCCAAAATTCTGATTTCTGGCCCAGCTACAGTGGAACAAGCTGCTAAGACACCATGCTCCACTGGCTGGGACCACCTGCGAGGCCTGAGGTCCACTCCCAGTACAATCTGAAGACCAGGAAGAGTGGTGTGCTGTAATCCCAGCAACATGGGGAGGCTGAGGCGGGAGGGCCATGAGCTCAAAGTTGGTCTGGGGAACACAGCGAGACTGGGGAAAAAACACCACCTCACTTTCCACAGACATAAGACATAGCAATGAACTGAATGAGAAGCTACTACTCCAGGTTATTTCATAGACGAGCAGTAAAAGCGTGATGAGGTAAGATATTAAAACTAGTCTTTCCTGTTTGTCTACTAAAAACTTCTGAAGCTCTGAAACATATTTTACAACTTGAGTGAACAGTAGTTCAGCAACTAGTGTCTTCTCTAAAAACAGCCAGCATAGGGGCTGGCAGGTGCATGGTGGTTAAAGGTGCTGGACTCCCACATGGCTGACTGCAGTTCAAGTCCTAGACCTGGTGGCTTGCTTTCTCACTTCCTCTCTCTCACTCTCACCCTCTGTCTCTCTCTGGTCAAGTTAAAAAAAACAATAATGATAAATAAAAGGAAATAATTCTAAAAAAAAAAAAGCCGGCATAACACAGGGCTCCCGACTCCTGGCCTCGTCTCAGTTCCAGCCCTGCCACTTGCTGGCTATGCTGCTCTGCTAAGTCTGTTTCCCCCCTGATTAACAGCAATACAAACGGCACCTCCCTGCCAGGACTGTAGAAAAAGTGAAATGTATACAGAGAGCTTGGCATTGTGTAGCTCACAGTAAATCCTCATTTCTACTCCTGCTGGGAAGATGTGGCTTCCAACCCCATTAGCTCTCAAAGCTGTCACCAAACTGACCAGGAGGACAGTAGCACGCACAGAACGAGGTCAAGGGGACAGAGGGTGATTTCTTCTTGACCAGAGAATAAATTTATTCTTGAAATTCCAATCACTAAAAGGTGTGTAAGGCTCCGAAGTTAAGTACTATTTAAAAAGGTCAATCGTGGTGCTCGCTTCGGCAGCACATAGACTAAAACTGGAACGATACAGAGATTAGCATGGCCCCTGCGCAAGGATGGCACGCAAACTCGTGAAGCGTTCCATGTTTATATATGGGATTTGGTCTCTTTGATCACCAAAAGCCAACTCAGCCAGCTATACTTGTGAAACAAGGAAATAAAAGGCTTACTTATCTTTAAAAAAAAAAAAAAAAAAAGGTCAATCATGGGGACAGCAGGTAGTGTGGTAGCTAAGGCACTGGACTCCCACATGGCGGACCATGGTTCAAGACATAGACTAGACCTGGTGGCTTGCTTTCTCACTTTCCCTCTCTCTCTCTCTCTCTCTGGTGAGCTCTGTTGCCCTATAATAAATTTTAAAATAATAACAATAAATAAAACTAAATAAATAATTCTAAAAAAATAAATAAAAGGTCAGTCAAGGGCCGGCCCCATAAATTAGTGGTTAAAGAAGCTAGATCTCACACAGCTCACTGGTTTGAATTCCAGTCCTGGCAGCTTCAAAACATGCCAGGCATGTGTGTGCACGTGCCTAAAATCCCAACAGCATAGAGAAATGAAGAGAAGGGATTGTAGCATGACCACGCCCCGCTGGGGGTGCTTTCTCCCTCTCTCAATTTCTAACGGGCGCACATGTACTCTAACAATCCTGACAGTTCTTTTACTCTGCCTTTTCCTCTAAGGAGTCCTGTATACACTTGAAAGTACATTTATTAGGTCATCAAAAAGCCATGATGCGTTTCTCTATGCAAAAATGTGTCATGACTTTTCTGACAACCCAATAGCTTTGTTTTTCTTTTAGAGATTTTTGCTATAGGGGAATGGCCACGCCACAATCCCTTCTCTCCATTCTCCTCTCGGGATTCTGGGCACACATGCACTCGCACCCTGTGTGAGTTTCAAGATGCCAGGTATGGGACTGGAACTGCAGCTGGACACGTGGGAGTCGAGTGCCTTAACTACTACTCTATCTGCTGGCTCCTCCATAGTTTAATATTTACTTTTTTTTTTTTTTTTTTAAAGACGGGGTCTTGGGCCCAGACAAGGGCATAAGTTGGGCTCCCATGCAGTCAACTGCAGTTCAAGTCCTGGACCCGGTGGCTTAAACTCACACCGGGTGCGTGTACGTGCATGCCCAAGATCCCGAGAGGAGAATGGAGAGAAGGGATTGTGGCATGGCCATCTCCCCGGGGGGTGATTTCTCACTTTCTGTCTCTGTCTTTTTGGCGAGCACACGTACCCTATAGCAAAAACCTCTCGAAAAAAAAAAAAAGACAGGATCTTACTATGTCACAATCCTCTTGCTTTAGTCTCCCAATTGGGACTAGATGCATGCTACTGTATTTCTTTTTAAAATAATTTTTTTTTGATTAAATTTGATAGAGGGTGCTCACTGGAGAGAGAAAGTGAGAAAGCACCGCCTAGGAGGGATGGCCATACCACAGTTCCTTCTCCTCCATTCTCCTTTCGGGATTTGGGCACATGCACTCACATATCAGGAATGCTTTACAAGCTGGCAGGTCTGAGACTTGAACTGCACAGCTAGCTGTGTGGGATGCAGTCACCTTAACCACCCTGTCACTGCTGGCCCCTATTTATTTTTTATTTGTATTTATTTTTTCCATGAGGGAAAGAATCAGAGAAAGACAGAGACAGGTACCCCCAAGAGAGTCTTCATGCCACAATCCATCCCAGCCTTTGCCAGCCCGGATTGCAGGTGCCTGGCATGCACACGGAGACACTGGGATGCAGACCCAGGACCTCCTCTGTGGGTCCAGCGTCACGGAATGCTCTGTTACTGCTGTTACCACGCAGGTGCCTCCAGCCCTTTTCCACACAGGATCTTGCTGTGTTGTCCAGGCCAGCCCTGAGCTTGCAATCCATGTGTGTCTCCCAGGTCACTGAGATTTCAGGTGCATGTCACCACACCCAACTTCAGGCTATAGTGCCAGCAGCTCAGATCACTCCAGAAAGAGGGCTTCCTTCAACCACAAGTAAATTTCCAATAAAAGACCTTCTCCAGGTCCAGGAGATTGTGTGGTGGTTAAGGCACTGGATCCAACATGGTCAACTCCACAATTTGAGTCCTAGACCCCACAGCCTGAAAATCATGCAGGTATATGTACATGCACGCCCAGAATTCTCAGAGGAGAATGGAGGAGAACGGACTGTGGTATGGCCACTCCCCCTAGGGGGTGATTTCTGACTCCCTTCCACCTTCCCCCATCTAGTGAGTGCACACGTCCCATAGAGAAATAAAAAAGACCTTTTCAGATGTCTTCCAGGAATGTAAGTGCTCAATAAACATCTGCTACATAAATGAAGAGACAGCATGATCTGTGAAGAATGTGAAGTTTGAGAAAAAGCTACTGTGTTGACAACAAAGCATACTATGAATAAACTAGACGTGGGCATATAAATCTTTAAGGATCAAAGAGGCTCTTGTAAACTTTTTCTTTATTTAACTTTCAATAAAAATAGATTCCTACCTCAAAAGAAAAACAATGATAGCAGTTATCATACAGGAGCAGCTCGACAAATTTCAGAGTCTTTAGTCTTCAAGTCCTGTGCCACAACCACCCTCGGTCTGATCCCGCCTTCCCTGGGAAATTCCAAAAACGGGCTTGGTTTGCTTAATCGTCTTACAGGGGCTGGTTCTCTTCTATCATTCACTCAAACCCAGACCTCCTGATTTGTGGCTCATAATACTTCAGTCATCTACAAATGCATCTGGAAATTAGTTATTTTTAGACAGGGTCAGGGACACAAAACTTCTTTTGAGGGACATAGTGAATCCTGGTATTCACCACTACAAAGATCCTCAAGGATAAAAATGTGCGATCTGTGCCTCTTTTTAAAATAGAACCTTTAAGGTTCAAGGAAAAAAAAAAATCCCTAGGCCAGCCCTGCAGTGTAGCAGTTAAGGGCCAAGCATAGAATGCTGTTGCATCCCATGTGGCTGGCTGCAGTTCGAATCCAGGCCCCAGCAGCTTGGAAAATAAAATAAAATAAAATAAAATAAAATAAAATAAAATAAAATAAAACACGTGTGATGTATGACCAAAATCTTAATTGATGGAGAAAAAGAGGAAATAAAGATTGTGGTGTGACCATGCCTCACTGGCAGGATGCTTTCTCTCTCTCTTTGGTGAGTGCACGTGTCCTGTAGCAATTAAAAACAAAACAATCCCTTCCTAAACTATTAATACAAAAATACCAGACACATCAGCTACACAAGGAGCTGACAAGACCTGCTGTTTCCATTTCTGAGAACAGGAGGCTTTAAGACCAAACCTCCGAGTGAAAGAAAACAGTGGGAGCTCCCCGCAGCCTGGCCTAAGAGACTGTCATCTCCCTCTCTCCTGACATGGATTCCTGCCACCTCCGCAAGTGCCACCGGGCATGCGATTTAAATGCTGAATTTCAGTTCTTGATCATTCTGCCCTTGGGATCCCTTCTCTTTAAATTCTTTGTCACGGTCTGGGGAAATACTCTGATTTTCTATGGTAGGAACAGCATCTGAATCCAATCTTCTTTTCTTCAGTTGGTGCAAGTGGGATTTGGATCTTATATGTGCTGATAAGACAAAACCAAACCAAACAAACAAACAAAAGAACTCATTAGGATTTTGTAGGATTAATTCTGGGAGGAAATAAAATTAACCATACAATCACTTCTTTAATAATAAATAAGAGGATCAATGTATGTTTTGGTATAGCTGCTTAACATTTTTCTTTTAGTTTGTTATAATATAAGGGTGTGTATACTCAAGAGAGAAAGCGAGAGCAATCATCCCTCCGTGGGAGAGGGCCCGTAAAAATCCCTTCTCCTCCGCTCTCCTTTTGGGATTTTGGACATGCATGCACATGTGCCTGGTGTGTTTTTTAAGCCACTGAGCCTGGGAATTGAACCCTGCAGGTAATCCTGTGGAATCTAGCTGTCTTAACCACTCCACCATAGGCTGGCCTGCTGTTTGGCATATTTAAGGGAAGAGTTAAGTTTGACGGCCAACTAGTTAGCAAGCTAGAGTGAGCTGCCAAACACCAAGGACACTCTGCTAGGTGCTCTGTATTACGGAGCCTCATGATGATTCTATAAAGCAGTACTAGTCTGCTCAATTATACAGGAGGGAAACGAAGTTCAGAGAGGTCTTCCATTTTCTCCAAAGTTGCGGAGCAGGTAACCTATTTTGCCTAGAGCTACAGCTCCAAAAAGGGACCCAATTTCATGAACTAGGTCTCTGTGGTATAGGACTTCTTCTTTCAGATACATTTCAACTCACAAAACTACATCAGAAATGCAAATCCCAGACCAGCCCTGACCACAGCGGTTTCACACTGCACATCAGGAAGCTGGACCTCATGTGGCTGGCCCTGGTTCGAATCCTGGCCTGAGAAACATGCAGGCGCAGTACAAGCACACCCAGGATCCTGACGTGAAGGAGAAATGGAGGAAAAAGGACCGCCGTGTGACAGATCCATTATGGGATAACCCACGGTGGGGTGTTCTTTCTCTCTCTGGCAAGCACATGAGCTCTCTTGCAAATAAAAGAAAAGGAACCAAGTTCAAATCCTGCTGCAGGATAGATGCAAATAAAATTAATCACATAATCTTTTTCTTTAACAGTAACAGGACTGATACCTGCAGCAGCCAGCTCTACAGAGACCTAAAAAAAGAGGCTACTTCGCACTTCTTCCCACTCTCAGAGGTTGCCCCTCCTGGTCTGCCAAGCCTATGTCAGGTCAGATAAGCCATCTGAATCGCTAACCCACAAGCTCCCATTCTCAAAGCATGTGCCACTCCAGGGAGACAGTCAGGGGGGGGTATCTGTCCCTGACACTCTCTGAGTGTCAGGGAGGAGTAGAAAAGCTGAAAGGTCACCGCCACCTGATAACAATTTCTGATCACTTCCCCTGAAACACTTCCTACTTTCTGACTAACTCACACAGGCTCATTTTCATCTTCCTAGTTTTTTTTTTTTTTTTTGGAGGGGGGAGAAGTTTTTGCAATAGGGCGCATACAGCTCGCCAGACAGACAGAGAGACAGAAAGTGAGAAACCACCCCCCCACGCCACAATCCCTTCTCCATTCTCCTCTCAGGATCTTTTTTTTTCCTTTCTTTTTTTTTTTTGGAGAGGTTTTTGCTATAAGGGCGCGTGCGCTTGCCAGAAAGACAGACAGAAATACAGAAAGTGAAAAATCACCCCCCAGAGAGGATGGCCATGCTGCAATCCCTTCTCCTCCATTCTCCTCTCGGGATCCTGGGCACACATGCACACACGCCTGGCATGAGTTTAAGCCACCAGGTCCGGGACTCAAATTGCAGTTGACTACATGGGAGTCCAGCAACATAGCCATTATGCCATTTGCTGGTCTCAATCTTCCTGTTCTTCTTAAAGAAAATCTCATCTGGGATTAAATTTTCCACTTTGATTAAATTTTCCTTTACACATGTTAAAAACATCATTTTTAGGGGCTTAGAAGCAAAAATAAGGATGAGGTTAGAAGTCAAAGAAAAGTTTACTTGGGGGAAAAACAGCTTTGTTCTCCAGCTAGAGCCTAAGGCAAAAAAAAAAAGGGGGGGGCGGCTTCTGGACCCGCTCTGCACGGACGGCTGCAGGAGATGGGAGCAAGGACCCGACAGATGGCACTATAGAAGGGCTCACACAAGCTCGGCTCACAAAGGCTCACAGACGGGGCTTCTCCAAGGCTATCCCTAAAGGACATTCGACAAATCGAACCACTAAGTTTCCTTTAGAAAAACAATCAGACACTCTCTTTCTCTTCCCCTTTCATCATTATAAACCAATGACAATCGAGGCTTCTTCTGCTGGTTGGGCAACCACAGCCGTCCCCAGTCTTTGACAATGGAGTTCATTTTGCCAGAGTTACCAGTTAATAGACATGATCGTTCCACTAGTTGGTGTGGGGAGAAAAATATACTCTTCTGAGACTCCCATGCAAAGCAGAACTCTGAAAAGAAGCCCAGCCACTGGGTCAACGACCAGCCCTACTGTGCCTAAAAGGAGTGGCCTTTCACCCGTGTCTAAAAACAGTGTAAGTTCAGGGCTTGGGATGAGGCCCTTTGAGCGTTAACCAGCTGACGAGAGAAATCCACCAGGGGTGTGCAGTGGGACTCTAGCAAGGGCAGACCCAGGCTCACAAGCAGGGACATACACCCTACAGTGGGGCTGGCCCTGCGGTGGGACCGACCTTCTCCACATGAGTCTGGCAGGCTTGCTTTACAGTTTCCCTCAGCATCTTTTCATCACTGTTTTAGCGACTGCCACTTGGACATAATCCCTCAAAAATTACTGACGCCATACCACTTCTGAAGAGTGTACTCAGCAGGAGCAACTCCAGCTATGCTTCTCATTCCTGAGTCTCCTGGATGAGTTGCCTGGCTTCCCTCATACTCCTACCTCACCCCTCACCACCCCCGACTGAGTTCCAAACATGAAAGGCCAAGGAACTCCTCTAAGGCAGGACCATGAAGTCAGAGGGGCTCTGGGAAGTCAACTGCAGAGCTCTCAGTCTAAAGTCCCTATTCCGGCTGAAGCTGGAGGGCACGTGGACTTCCTTTGAATCTCAGAGCACAGAGACAAATCCCTATTTGGGAAGGCTCCAAGAATGTGAGCACAGGCTCTTGAAGAAATCTGGCTGTCACTGTACAAATGGGCAGACTCTAGTATCCGACCTACTAGAAGACCTTAGATCCCACGAGGTCAGTGTGGCCCCACCTCTACAGATCTCTCCATGCCCCTTCCCCACAGCCTACCAGCCCATTCACGGTCCCCAATGATGACTCGATCACAGAGGTCACACATGTGGTAACTTCTCTTGTTCTCAGTGGCATTGTATGGCATCTTCATGGGAGCGGCTGTAGGCTTGTGGCCCTAAAAGAACAAGGGGATGGAGGAGGGTGGGAAGTAGTCAATGCAGAGATTTAATGATAACTTTTTGATAGTAATGGGAATAGGATTTTCCTAAGGTTCTTCTTTCTTTCTTTTTTTTTTGAGAGGTTTTTGCTATAGGGCACATATGCTCGCCAGAGAGACAGAGAGACAGAAAGCGAGAAATCACCCCCAGGGGGGAATGGCCACACCACAATGCTTTCTCCTCCATTCTCCTCTCGGGATCTTGGGCACGCATGCACACATGCCCAGCGTGAGTTTAAGCCACTGGGTCCAGGACTTGAACCACAGTCGGATACATGGGGGTCCAGCGACATAGCTATTATGCCAACTGCTGGTCCTCTAAGATTCTTATTTCTCAACCCAGAGAGCAGGTAGTCTATGAACAGATTTTAGCAACAAGCACTCTAAATGCCAGAGCAGAAGCATAGCCTTCGGGATGTAAAGCAGCTAGCTCTTCGGCTTTATTCCATGGGAAGAAGGCTTGGTTCTCTAACCGAGCAACAAAGGTGTCTGCTGAGAACAGCACTCTGCAAACCAGACGGCAGACTGTACCAGGTTAATACTCGCCTGGATGAAACTCTGCACGATGTCAAGAGCAGGTTCAAGGACGGACTCCTTCCACTTTGAGATATCTGACACCTCTAAGCCATACACAGGAGGCACATTGGGACCAGGTCCTAATGATGAGAAAGAAAAGGTTGTGAGAGCAGATTCCAAGACCCAACTCACACTGCCCTGAGACTCCAAAACCCTCAGGGAAACACATGGGGTCAAAGAAATGAATGCTCTAAACACTTACTCATTCTAACCAGAAACACAAAGCACAAGCCAAGAAAGACCTAGAGGGCTGACCATCTGCAATCAATAAGCTGAACTGGGAGATGTGAGTACATCTTCCAGAACAGCCAGGAAACCAGAATAGAGGAACAGAATGAGCGACCACTGCACGGGCTGCAAGACAGAGACCTGCCCTAAGCTCCATACCACTTTATAGTGATGCCACTCCGTGGCAAGAGTGTTCACAGCTTTCTATAGGAGCAGACTCTAGTCTCAAGTTCGCATATATCCCTTCCACAGCCTGGCATTCATGAAACTCCTTGATAGCATGGGCTCGCAACAAAA
>NW_006203607.1:2573616-2578005 GCF_000334495.1 Tupaia belangeri chinensis | reverse complement strand
CTGAGAACTAGAAAGAAGACTTAGGATTGATCTAATAGTCTCTACTTTTCTTTTATGCATTATTATTATTATTATTGGTTTTGTTTTGCTATAAGGCGCTTGTGAGAGAGAGACAGAGACAGAAAGAGAGAACAGGTGAGAAATCACCCACCAGGGGAGACAGCCATGCTGCAATCCCTTCTCCTCCAGTCTCCTCTTGGGATTTTGAGCATGTATGCACACACATCTGGCATGTTTTTCAAGCCACCAGGTCCAGGACTCAAACTACTCAGGCAACCATGTGGAATCCAGTGACTTAATCACTGTGCCACATGCTGGCCCCAGAACCCCTTTCTTTAAGAAGCAAATCTAGAGTACTCCTCAAGAACCACGTTTGGTAAACACCACTGAATGGAGATGAGACTGGAAGTAGCAAAGAGCTCAGGTACAGGCATTTTACCCATTTGAGCCAACTATGCGGATAAGTCTCACCTCTACTGGTAGTTTCCCAGCATAGACAACAAAACTGTTTTCCACAGCCACCTCACAGGCTCAATCACACACACATAGCACCAAATTTAGTGGTAAAGATAGTACAGGGTCAAACGAATAAGGATTTCCTTCCCTCTCCCTTAAAAGTGAGGTTCAGTCAGTTGCCTGAAGGCAAAGAGCATCACCCCATGGACAAAGACATCAAAGGCTTCGGATGCCAACGGCTGGCAGGTGCTGGTCTTTTGACTGTGCCAACCACAAATAAGATTCTTCGTCAACTGGACTGGGCTGCACCTGCCACCACACGGAAAGGTGAGACTGGGAGGGTGCAGGCAGCATCCACAGCACACCTGGCCTTGCCTAAGCTCTGCACCTGTTTCCAGGCCACTCTACATTTTCCTTTCTCCCCTAAGTCCTTTGTTGGGCTTCTGTGCCCTGTCTAAGCACCTTTCAACAAGTTCTCGGCTCCCAGCTGCTATTTCTGGCTTGGGTCCAAGGCCAAACTGGGGTGGGGAAGTCCCTCTGGCTTTCTGCCAGAGCCATATCCCAGCAGACCAGCCCCGGCCAATCATGTGGCTCCTGCTTTACAGGGCAGCTGTGCCTTTCACTCTAGCACCAGGACTGGGGCAGCACACACACGAATGAGGAACAGGCAATGACTCACGGTGCCGTCAGCCCCTCCCGCCTCAGAGATGGCGGACTAACTGAGGCTGCCACAGAAGGAAGTTCTAAATTACCATAGCAAAGGTAGCAGGTCTTTTGTTACAGACCACTCATGAGACCCCAGGAGGAGAAAAGCTGCAATAAAAATCCGGAGAGCTGAACTTCAACCTCAGCTAACTTCTCTTATGTTAACAGGACATGCAGAGAAAGCTGCGTAAGTAGAGGAAAGTGTACCAAGCCCTTGGTCCCAGAGAGCTCAGGCAAGCGTGGGACCTGGGAGACAGCGCTGGCAATCAGGGGTCAGCCACAGGGATCAGATGTGTATGTTAGAGGAAACAGAAGCAGGGTGCAGGCTGCAGCTGGCCTCATCTGTAACTGAAAGCAGAAGCCCACTAGCAAACGGTAACCATGCGATGATTCAGGAGCATACTTTACAATGTCCACAAGATAAACATGAAGTTTCATCTACTCTTTGATTAATTTCCTTTTAGCTCATAACCACACAATTTCATACTTAAGCTTTCTAGCTAAAGTTATAGAGCTTTAAAGAAACAAGATGAGTATAATAAAAAGAACACCAACTTTGGAGTTGGGCCTGCTAGCTGCCGGAAGGAGGGGGATATTTAACTTTGCCAGGCCTTCATTCTCTCATCTCTACAAGAGAAAAGGGCCAGACCTGTAGCCTAGCGGCTAAAGGAGCCAGACCCGACAGGGTCATTTGAATCCTAGACCTGGTGGTTTGAAAACACATCAGGTAGGTGTGTGTGTGCATGCCAAAATCCTGACAGAATGGAGAAATGAAGAAGGGGGTGCAACATGACCAAACCCCAATGGGTTTGGTCCCTCTTCTGCTCTCCTGCTATCTGTCTGGTGGAAGTATGTACCCTCTGGCAGTAAGAACAGAGGAGAATAGCACTTACCCCAAAGGCTCAATAATATATGTATAGCACCAAATTTAGTGCCAAAGACAACGGCATTAAATGAATGAGAAGTTCGTTCCCTTTACCTCAGAAGTGCTGTTCAACTAAGATTTCAGTTGAACAATCCGAAGCACCATGTACCTGACCACAAGAGATGCTGGGTCGAGTGGTGAAGTTTTGTCTTTTTCTACTGCTCCTCGGCCCCCAAACCCATTTTCATTAGAAAAGCCTTCCGACAGAAATCTAATTGCTCTTCAGGTCTGAAACTATCTGAAACTAAAATCAACCCTGAACATCAACTCTGCTAAGACAATGCTGCTATTTTGATCTTAACCTGTTTGCAGCCAGTACCTATCTGTGTAAGGCATATTACAGACTCCTTGATGGAAACTTCAATTGTTTTCTCAGACATCACAGGAAAATAGCCTTGGATAATCACTTATGCGACAGCCCTTCCCTCCAGTCAGGTCCAAAATCTCACAACAGGTCCAGAAACTCGTGTTCATTTTCTAGGTAAGTTGAGGACATCTGTATTCTATCTAAAACAAACACAGGGATAAGGAAAAAAAATGAAACTTACTGCTCAAAAACCGGTTTTTGACCCATCGGTTTTGCTTCCGGGCATATCTCTTAGTGACCTGTTTCAGTGCCTCAATACCTGAAAAGCAATGGTAGACGCAAGAACACCTAGGGGAGCAATTCTCACCCTGCCGAGGGGTGGGCCCTCCCAGCCCAGCAGGAGAAACTCAGCCACAGCAGCACGACGTCACACTGGGTGGGCACAAAGCGCAGCTCTGAGCTGAGGCCACGTGGGGCTCTTCTAGCCTCAGCTCTTTCTCAGACCGTACCGTACCAGCAAGGTACTCTGTCACCCAAGGATGTCAGAGACTAGGTTAGACGGAGGAAGTCACACCTTTCTTTAGAAGCTGGTTACTAGTCTCTGGTGTGCACTGTCCCTCAGTGATCAGGTACTCGTGAAATTCCTTGAAGCCAATTGACTGGAAGATACCATGCTGATAGTCCTGGCTGGGAACAGGAGAGCGTCAGCCGATGAGCCATGCTTCTGCAAGCCAGCCCTCGAGATGACGTAGTTGAGCTGCTTCACTTCATAAATGAGGAAACGGTGACCCTGAGTAGTAACCAAGTCTCTGAAAAGCTCCCCCTCTCCCTACCCACCCCCAGGGTACTTCCTTGAAAAGTAACTGCTGGACATGTTTCCAAGGCTAGACGACGACCACTGGGTCAAGTATATCAAATCTCCTTCCCAGGTCCTCGGCTGCGTCAAGGACCAGGCTATAAACAAGCACACCTAGAGCCATATCATGTCTGTCTGCCAACCACAGACAAGGGATGGACAGCAGGTCGGCGTGACGGCCACATCCTCACCTCTCTTCTGAAACATTCCTCTGATTATAGCGTCTGTGAAAATCTCTGAGTTCATCCAAGAGCCCAGCAGCCAGCATGTCATCCACTCTCTTGTCCAGGCGCTCATCTAGAACTTGAATCAAATTAGCCCATCAACTAACGAGCATGCTGTGGGTGCCCTGTATACACTTCCTACACAGTGAATGAACAGGCTGCCACAGAGAAGAGGGTTTGATCAAACCTAGCAAAGGAGTCAGATTCCAAATTATATACTAATTTATAACTATTTACTCACATTCAAGAGTCTGCAGCTTCAAATAAAGATATCCAAAATGGAGCACATGCCTTCTTCATTATATTAACAGAAAGCATACATACAATTATAGCTACTTTGAAAGATGTTTCATCTTTCAATGGAATGTATGTATAGTATTATCTTTTGGTGGTAAAGACCCCCTGGTTTACCATCCTTAATTTTTGTCATTATATGCTAACTCTGTATTATTTCGCATTTACCCTATGGATCAGAACAAGGCATTCAAGGTACATCTTTAACTACTACTGCCGGACAAAGGAGCAAAGAGTGAA
This sequence comes from Tupaia belangeri chinensis, assembly GCF_000334495.1. NCBI lineage: Eukaryota > Metazoa > Chordata > Mammalia > Scandentia > Tupaiidae > Tupaia > Tupaia belangeri. Next base: position 2,573,998 of record NW_006203607.1, on the reverse strand, counting down.
AAGTCATAATCGTTCAGATGTGATGAGCATACAGAGCTTTGCTATGAATCAGGTACCATCATTATATGCTGAACTGTATGAGTTCCTATTTACAGAAATTTCATTATTAAAAAATTATCCTTTCCAGGACCAGCAGTTGGTGTAATGGCTATGTCGCTGGACTCCCGCGTAGTCGATCATGGTACCACTCCAAAAAGAAAGAAATATATATCCTTTCCTGTAAGTTTATAGGTGAACACATTTCCACCACTCAGTTATGCTCTCCAGCATCTCTACACTGCTACTTCTCAGCCTGAGACGAGAATACCCTTTTTCCCTACCATTCCAGTTTTGTGTTTACTTCTTTTCTTCTTTTCTTTTTTTTTTTTTTTTTTTGAGAGAT
>NW_006203607.1:2555032-2573597 GCF_000334495.1 Tupaia belangeri chinensis | reverse complement strand
TTTTCTTTTTTTGGAGAGGTTTTTGCTATAGGGCGCATGCGCTCGCCAGACAGACAGAGAGAGACAGAGAGATAGAAAGTGAGAAATCACCCCCCAGGGGGGATGGCCATGCTGCAATCCCTTCTCCTCCATTCTCCTCTCGGGATCTTGGGCACGCACACACGCCCGGCTTGAGTTTAAGCCACCGGGTCCGGGACTCGAACCGTGGTCGACTACGTGGGAGTCCAGCAACATAGCCATTATGCTAACTGCTGGTCCCTACTTCTTTTTTTTAAGAGAGATTTTTTGCTATAGGGTGTGTGTGCTTGCCAGAGAGACAGAGACAGAGAGAAAGCAAGAAATCACCTCCCATGGAGGATGGCCATGCCGCGATCCCCGCTCCTCTATTCTCCTCTCAGGATCTTGAGCATACACACACATGCGCCCGGCATGAGTTTAAGCCACCAGCTCTGGTACCCAAACCGTGGTCAGCCATGTGAAAGTCCAGCAACATAATCATTACACCATCTGCTGGTCCTTTTTTTTTTTTTTTATTTTTTAAAGAGAGATTTTTGCAATAGGGCATGTGTACTCATCGGAGAGACAGAGAGACAGAAAGCGAGAAATCGCTCCCCGGGGACAGGGGAGGTGTGTGGTAGCCACGCCACAATCCCTTCTCCTCCATTCTCCTCTCGGGATTTTGGGCACACACGCCTATATGCTCAGTATGAGTTTTAAGCTGCTGGGTCTGGCACCTGATAGCAGTCGACTACGTGGGAGTCCAGTGACATAACCATTATGCCATTTGCTGGTCACCCAGTTTTGCATTTATGAAGGACTTACCATGTATTAGGCACATTCTGAATACTTTATATGTATTAATTCATTGAATCATCGGTGAAGGCATGAGTTACAATTATCTATACCTTACAGAACTGGGGCACAGGGACCAGCAGTTAGCGTAATGGCTATGTCGCTGGACTCCCACGTAGTCGACCGCGGTTCGAGTCCCGGACCCGGTGGCTTAAACTCACGCCAGGCGTGTGTGCGTGCGTGCCCAAGATCCCGAGAGGAGAATGGAAGAGAAGGGATTGCGGCGTGGCCATCCCCCCTGGGGGGTGATTTCCTGCTTTCTATCTCTCTGTCTCTCTCTGTCTGTCTGGCGAGCGCACGCACCCTATAGCAAAAAAACCTCTCCAAAAAAAAAAAAAAAAGAACTGGGGCACAGAAATTTAAACTAATTTGTGGTAAAACTCACAGTGGCCCAGCCATGGTGGCACAGGCAGTAGGGACCACTGTGTGATACCAGTGCCATATGGGAGCTGGGGTTTGGATCCCCGAACAACTTGAACATCCTGGGCTCTGCAAGGAGCACACCTATGTCCTAGGTGGCTGGAAGGCTGGCAGGAGATCACAGTGTGTTGTGGTTAAGACCCAGTCAGGAGTGCCTGTCTTTGTGTATCTCTCTCTTATAAATAAATAATGTTTAAAAACAAACTGTAACTCACATAGCTAGAAGTTGGTGGAGCAAGAATCAGAAATCAAGTTGCCTTGGAGCCTGTGCCCCATCCCTACACTACACTGCCTGTCTACACAATCCTCTCATTTTTCCAGACCTACCTCTTCGGTTACTTTTACAACTGGTCTCTGACTCCCCGAAAGAACACTCACCACCCTCTGTGTCCCTGCAGCACTGACTGAATCTCTAGCCCAGCACTGAGCACAATGCAGGATCTATCCTACTGCCCGTCGCCCGACTAGTCTGGGAGCTCCTTAAGAACAGGCACTGTGCTTTATTCATCTCTGTAACCAAGTACTACACAGAATACTCCAGACTTCATTGAATGCTTATTGAATGTTTATTCGATGAGTAAGTTACTACTGTTACAGGGCATTATTACACTTTAGCAACAAAAAATACCATCAAGCCAGCCAGGTTAGCATCTCACCCACTGCAGAGGCCAACTACTTCTCGAATAATCAGTGTGCTACCTCGCCAGCCCAGGGGTCAGACCTCCTTCCACAAGAAGATTCCTTCACTTTCTCTTTATAGAGTTTCCCTGGATGGCAGTCCTTTTCCCACTCGCCACCCTATCCTATCCCACCTCCGGTATCTCATCCTAGTGCCAAGGCTACCCTTCCTTGCTTTCCAGACAAAAACCTAGAGGAACTGAACTGAGCCTCAGTCCATGCATAATGGTAAGATTTAGAGCTAATACTTGCTTAGTGTTTAAGATTTAAGTGTTTAAGAGCCCTCCATGGTTCTAAGTGCTTTATATAGCACTTTACTACTCTAAGTTGTATCTCAGAGGGCCTCAGGCATCACAGGGGTTTTACCTGTCTGGTCAGCATGAAGCCAGAGGATGCAAGGGTTAGGGAACTTCAGAGGGCCTCCCAGGGGCCCCCCACCTTCCTCTGCATGTTGACGACGAAGAAATTCGCTATGACAGATTCCCGTTTCTTCAAACACTTGCAAGCTCCTAAGTCAGTTGAAAGTGGGGAAGAAGAGGCATACCCATAAAACCATTAGGGAATCTTCGTCTCAAGTGAAACAGGGAGAAAGACTGTTTATTACAGAGAGCCTCATTCTCATTTTCACTGCAAAAATCTCCTAAAAACTTTAGGTAAAGTAAGAAAAAAGTTACTTTTCTAAACATATATAAATTTTTCTGAAGTCAGTTAAACAGGTTTAGAAATCACAGGTTTTTTCCACACACACACAGAATGAGACTCACTCACTCTCAAGTAGCAGTAAAAGAGCTTGTTTGGGACACTGTTACAAGCCAACAAGTCTGGTCTCGCTGGACAGCCTTTCCCACGTACAAAACTATGTCGTACAGCCAGCTCATCAACCTCCTTTTCAAATATGTCCAAAATTAATGGAGAACACTCCTGGCTAATCCAGTATTCTGCTGGCACAAAGATCACTAAATAAAGAGCTCACATGCTTGTTTGTAAAGCCCCACTCATTTCTGCCCTATCTATTATGTTATACAGCACTGGGTCATTTAACTCCCAAATAAGTCTACACTCTAGGTAACTGCAACTTATCAGCCTGCAAGTGACCTTTCCCTTCCTGACCCAATTCCATTTCCTGAAACGCTCACATAAGAGGGGAGAGCCCTTATCTTTCAGTACCAATGGTCACTCAAAGAGGATCTATGAAAAAAAAAAGTAATAATGGACATCTAACTTATTTTGAAGTTAGAATACAACCTCAAACCAAAAAAAAGACAAAAAAAAAAAAAAAGCCCTTCAATCCTCTCTAAAAGAAAGACTGTAGAGGGAACTAGCAGTTGGCGTAATGGCTATGTCACTGGACTCCCATGTAGTTGACCATGGTTCAAGTCCCGGACCCGGTGGCTTGAACTCACACCGAGTACATGTGCGTGCGTGCCCAAGACCCCGAGAGGAGAATGGAGGAGAAGGGACTGCAGTGTGGCCATCCCCCCTGGTGAGTGATTTCTCGCTTTCTGTCTTTCTGTCTCTGTCTTTCTGGCGAGTGCATGTGCCCTATAACAAAAAAACTCTCAAAAAAAAAAAAGACTGTAGAACTCTTGGTTGAACTACTGACTCTTGCTAACATAGAGTTCTTGGGCCAGTCAGTGGTATGGTGGTTAAAGTGGCTGGATCCGACATGGCCTACTTCATTCACAGTCCTGGACTGGGCAGCTTGAAAAAAATCATACAGTGTAGGTATACATACACACCCAAAATCCCAAAAAGAATTAGAAATGGAGGAGGAGGAATTGCTGTACGATCATTCCCAGGGCAGGGCAGGCAGTGCTCTCTCTCTCACCAGTGAGCATTACACACCCTCTGGCAAATTACAAAAAAAAAAAAAAAAAAAAAAAGATAAAATTCTCAAAATCACTACTAATTTAGAAGTAGTAAAATGCAAAGAGTGATCAGAAAGAACTAACTAGTAAAAGAAGAGGAGAACAACAACCAAACTCTAGAATCATGTCATAAAACAATGCAGAAAAAAAAAAAAAAGAATGATCATCCCTTCCCCCAAGTTTAAAAAAACCTGAAGGCCAGCCATATAGAGCAGGAGCTAAGGGCTGTGCACAGAAAGCTGGACCGCTTTGGTCAGCTGTAGTTCAAACTCTAGTGACAGCAGGTTGAAAAACACAGCAGGTGCATGTGCTGGTGTGACTGAAATCTGAACAGGGTGGAGAAACGGAGAAAAAAGGATTGCAGCACGGCCACACATCAATGGAGTGTTTCCTCTCTGTCTCCCTTTGCCAAGTACAGGCACCCTCTGGCAATAAAAAAATAAAATTAAATTAATAGAAAGATTTCTATTTGGGACCAGCAGTTAGCATAATGGCTATGTCGCTGGACTCCCATGTAGTAGACGGCGGTTTGAGTCTTGGACCCGGTGGCTTAAACTCACCCCAGGCGTGTGTGTGTGCATGCCCAAGATCCTGAGAGGAGAATGGAGAAGGGATTGCGGCGTGGCCATCCCCCTGGGGGGTGATTTCTTGCTTTCTGTCTCTCTGTCTCTCTCTGTCTTTCTGGAGAGTGCATGCACCCTATAGCAAAAACCTCTCCAAAAAAAGAAGAAGAAAAAAAGATTTCTATTTAAATGTTTAAAATAAAATGTTTGGATACAGAAAATACAAACTTTATTAGTCTAGAACATGCATTTTCAATGAGGTGTTACTGCCCTCAAGGGGGTAGAAAAACTTAAGATATTACATTGTACAGTCCTCCAAAGCACAACCTTACCTGAAAAAACATCTTATTCTTTGGTCTTAAATTTCACTGGAGGAGAAGGACAATAGTGAAAAAAGGACTGAGACACAGTGACCTAGAAAGTGCCTTTAAGGGGAATACTTCATACTTACAGATATTACTGTGAGTTAATTTGTATAACTGCCCACACAGTAGGCCTTTCATTAGCTGTTCTAGCTATTCTACTAGGCTAGAAGTGCTATCACTCCCAGTACTGCAGGAAATAAACCTAACCCATGAGGTTGCAATTTCAACCTTTCCCCCCAAAAAATGACCTTATGATTTATTTACCATCTTTCTTTCCTACAACAAAATCTCGATGTGCAAAGGTAAACTGATCTATGAGACAGTTTATCAAATCTACCTCCCACTGGAAAAGCTGCTGGGGCATAATTCAGTATTACACAATCAATTATGCAACCCAAATCACAATGTAAACGGGCTGCATGCCAAAAGAAAAACAATATATGAAAACTGTTATACAAGCAAAGATCAAATAGTAAATGAAGAAAGTGTACATAGGCCCCAGGGAAAAACAATATTGTACATGCATTTAAAATGTAAGAACAAAATAGGGTGCATAGAGGGAGCTGGACTGAGAGTGGAGGGAACTGATCTGAGGACGTAACTTACCTTCCAACCTGCTCAGGCAGAACAAAACACACCAATCTGCACTCCCCGCTAGAGCCAAACCTCTCCTCACTCGGGCAAACTAAGAACTCACTGCCCTCCAACTCTGCAGGAAATCGGGGTCAGTGGGGCAGGCTTTCTTACCTGGCCACTTTGCGCTTATCATGTGGGTGCAGCTTGGCGGCCATTTCCGGGTCCACCTGGCTCAGGCGTTTGTGCAGTACATGGCCATCCTCCTTTTCCAGCTCTTCTTTCCGGTCAGTCACTTTCTCAGTGCCCATCTCCTGGGGCTATTAAAGGTTTAGAAGTAAATTTAATGTAACATTTCAACAAACATTGAGATGGTGTATGTGTCAGGGCATTTTGCTAGGAACACAGAATAGTGATAAACTGGACAGCCTCACCATCTAGTGAGACAGATCATAAACAGGGAAATTTCTAACATGGTGTGGTAAGCATCTCAGCAAACAAAGAGGAAGGAGGACTGAATACGCAGGGAGTACCGCAAGGAGTACCGAGCTCCCCTGAGCTCCCCTGCTTCCTGTCAGAAGTGCAATCAGGTAGCAGGGCTACCACTTCTATTTTATCCAGGAGTCTAGTTTTCTCAGCAAGGGTGACCAAAGAGCGGGACACAACTGCCAGCTCACTTCAGTTTGCAAAGTCTCCCAAAGGCAGTAGCACCTCTGTAAGAAAGGTCAGGGTTGAACACATCCCTGACATTATATATGTATTGTGCTCCCAGCCGGATAATGCTGAATCAGACTAATGTACTGTTAACGCACATGGAAATGCTAATTAATCCACACAGGCGCACCTTTCCCACACAGTCCCCGCCCTTAGGCCACCCTGGAGGAGCACACTTCAAATGTGGAAGTGGCATTCGCTTCAGAATATTAAGTAGGAAAATCACCACTGCTGAGTGTAAGAACTAGCAAGAGTCAACCCTCCTCCCACTAAAATTAGCTCTCAAGAAAGAGGAACCTATGTCTTCAATGAGTTTCAAGTCAACTACACGTACCTTGGTACTGACAAGAACTTTCCAGAGCAGAGACTCAATATAATAATTGGTTCCTCCCACAACAATAGGAATCTTGTTTCGGGCAAATATATCTTCAATGTGAACATTAAGAAACATATCACAAAATTTAATATCAAGAAGAAAAACCTAACTTACTTGGAAAGGAAGGTATTAGTAAGAACCCACATTCGTCTGCTAGCGGAAGGAAAGGACAGAAACCTAAATGAACTGGTATCAGTCTTATGGTTTCTCATAACGTTTCAGAATCATTTCTAATCAGTTCTGGAGGGACTTACATAAACCAGAGATAAAAGCACAATAACTCCTTCCCGTTCTAGAACTTGATAGGTCTTGCAGCTAGAATTCAAAGTTTTATTGGCATTCGGTTTAACAAGCACAAGCCCAAAGACAGTCTTCTAAGGCAAACATAAACTAGTCTAAGGTTCTTTTTTTTTTTTCATCAGAATATTCTTTCTTTCATGTGTGCATTTAGTTTTTAGTGTAATTTCTGATTTACATCTAATTGTATTTATATTTGTGAGATAAAGTATGAGTTTTTAAAAACATACACACAACATGCAATAACTAAATCAAAGACACAAGCACATTCCCTATTCCCAACATTCAATACCACAGTGGGTTTGAGTTTGCATACTCAAAAATCACTCTGCTATGTTCTTGGAAGCATATATTACTTTCTCTAAGGTTCTTAGGTGCAGTCAGTCTCTACACTTTCCCACTGGAGACCTCACTAGAGAAACTAAGAAACATGGTTTCTCAAGGCAAATTGACTTTGATTACCGGGTCCAGCTCCTGGGCAAGTTATTCAGTCTGTCTGAGCTTGTTTTCTCACTTGTAAAATCCCCATGAGTTCTTATGAGCACTAAACGTGACAATGCATATACACCCTCTACCACAATGCCTGAAAAACAGTAAGCCCTCAATTTAATTTAGCCGCTATTATTTCTACTACTACTGCTGCTCTGAATTCTTCTCTTTAAAATCTCTCTCTAAATCAGCAGGTGGCATGGTGGTTAAGGCACACAGCTAACCACAGTTTGAGTCCCTGATCTGGTGGCTTGCTTTCTCTTTCTCTGGTAAGCAAATGAAACCTACAGCAAAATTTTTAAAATAAGATGGCATGGTAGTTAAGGTGCTGGACTCCCACAAGGCCAACCCAGGTTCAAGCTTGACCCTGGTTCAAGCTTGCTTTCTCACGCTCTGTCTCTCTCTCGCTGGTTAAACTGAAGAAGAATAATAAACAAATAAAATTAAATGAGTAATTCTTTAAATAATAATTTTTAAAATAAATAATTTTCTTTTTTGAATTATCTTATTTAACTTTATTTATTTATTTATTTTTTCAGTTTGATGAGAGAGAGAGAGAGCAAGCTGCCAAGTCCAGGACTTTTTTTTTTCTGGAGAGTTTTTTGTTTCTGTTTTTGTTTTTTTTTTCTTTTGCTATAAGATGCGTGCGCTCACCAGACAGACAGAGAGAGACAGAGAGACAGAAAGCGAGAAATCGTCCCCCAGGGGGGGATGGCTACACCACAATCCCTTCTCCTCCATTCTCCTCTTGGGATCTTGGGCACGCATGCAGATGCGCTCGGCGTGACTTGAACCGCAGTCAACTACATGGAAGTTCAGCGACATAGCCATTATGCTAACTACTGGTCCTGCCAGGTCCAGGACTTGAACCATGGTCGGCCATGTGGGAATCCAGTGCCTTTAACCACCATGCTACCTGCTGGTCCCAATAATTCTCTTTTTTTAAGTTTTTATATTATTTTATTTAACTTTAGTTATTTATTTACTTCTTTTAATGTGACCAGAGAGGGGGGGAAAGAGAGAGAAAGAGAGTGAGAAAGCAAGCTGCCAGGTCTAGGACTTGAACTGTGGGCAGCTATATGGGAGTCAAGCACCTTAACCACCACACCACCTGTCGGCCCCAAAAATAAATAATTCTTTTTTATTTTTGGAGAAGTTTTTGCTATAGGGCACGTGCACTCACCAGAAAGACAGAGAGAGACAGAAAGCGAGAAGTCACCTCCCGGGGGGGATGGCCACACTGCAATCCCTTCTCCTCCATTCTCTTCTCAGGATCTTGGGCACCCACACACAAGTGCCCGACATGAGTTTAAGCCACGGGGTGGGGACTCAAACCGCAGTCGACTACACGGGAGTCAAGAGACATAGCCATTATGCCAACTGCTGGTCTTCCAAAAATAAATAATTCTCAAAAAAGAAAAATGGGAAATCTCCCAGCCTATAAGTGATCTGATTAAGTCATCCCATTGTCCTTAGGAAACCTTTCTTAGTTTTGTATTTTAGATTAGTTTTTTTTCCAATTAGACTATATTCCAGCAACAAGTTGTATTTGCTGATATATTTTAATTTGTGAAGGGCTTTCATATATATTATTTCATCTGATAACAACAATCTGGTTAAGTAGGTAGGGCAGGAATTATTAACTGCATTTTAATCTCTATTTGATAGGCAAAAAATATTATCTCATTGCTGTGATCTACATGTCCCTGATTAACATGGATAAAACTTTTCCATGTATCACCATTTGTATTTCTTCCTTTATGAATTACTCCTCATGCTCTTTTAAGTATTTTCCTATTAATTCATAAGCATTCGTCAAGAATGCTCATTAAGAATATTAACCATTTGCCTTTCTCATGTTAAAATTACTTGCCCTCCCCCCAACTATGTAGTATGTTTTTTTCAAATTTGTTTGTTTTAATTTGCTATACGGTGCATGTGCTCACTGGAGACAGACATAGAGAGAAAGTAAGGAAGTGTCCCCCAGAGGAAATGACCACAGAGCGATTCCTTCTCCTCCGTTCTCCTCTCGGGATTTGGGCACACATGGATATCCACCTGGTATGTCTCTCAAGCTGCTGGGTCTCGGCCTTGAACCATGCAGTCAAGCCATGTGGGATTTAGCCACCTTAACCACCACACTACTGGCAGGTCCTAAATTCTTTTAAGTTCTGTTTATAGTGAGTCATTTTCCTTTTTTCCTATTATTAAAAAAATACATATAAAAGAGCACATGTAACACATGTAAATTCTTCAGTCTAATAATAAAACAAATACCCATAAAGCCAATGTAAGAAATGGAATATTGCCAGTTTCTTTGAAGTCTCCTGTGTATATAACCACCACCTCCCCCTATCACAGGAAATTACCATCCTGAATTACTTGGGTTTTGGGTTTTTTTTTTTATCATTCCTTTGCTTTTCTTTACATTACTACCGATATGTATGTATCCTTCAACAATATATGGGCAGGGGCCAACAGGTAGCATCATGGTTAAGGTGGATTTCCACATGGCCGACTGTGGTTCAAGACCCAGTACTGGTAGCTTGAAAATAAATAAATAAATAAATAAATAATACAATGAATAAAGGTAATATATATTTAAAAAGAAAAAATCTTGGGACCAGCAGTTGACGTAATGGCCATGTCACTGGACTCCCACGTAGCTGACCACGGTTTAAGTTCTAGACCTGGTGGCTTAAACTCACGCCAGATGCATGTGCATGCATGCCCAAGATCCTGAAAAGAGAATGGAGGAGATGGGATCGTGGCGTGGCCATCCTCCCTGGGGGGTGATTTCTTGCTTTCTGTCTCTCTGTCTTTCTGGCAAGTGCACGCGCCCGATATCAAAAACCTCTCCCAAAAAAAAGAAAGAAAAACAATCACAACAAATAAATAAATGTAAAAACAAATACATTGGTTAGCTGTGCTTTTTTTTTTAATATTTTATTTTAACTTTATTTATTATTATTGTTACTTTCCAGTTTGATCAGACAGACAGAGAGAGAGAGGGAAAGTGAGAAAAGAAGCCACCAGATTCAGGATTTGAACCACGGTCGGCCATGTAGCAATCCAGTGCCTTTAACCACCACGCCACCTGCTGGCCCCTAGCTTTGCTTTTTTAACCTTTGTTATAATACATAATGGGATGAACACATTTGTATTACACTGTCATGTCCCAAACTGTATATGGTTTCTGAGCTTCATCTCCGCTGACTGATGCATCTTACTACAATTTATTTGTTTTCACCGTTGAAAAGCACTTAGCTTCTTGGAACCAGCAGTTGGCATAATGGCTATGTCACTGGACTCCCATGTAGTCAACCACAAACTATACACGTTATTTTGTATGTGGGAATTGTTCATATGTTTTTGCTATTAGGTGTAATTCTATTATAAGATCAATACATATCTTCTGACCTGTGGCAAGAGTTTTTCTAAAGTAGACAGGTAGTAGTTCTGGTTGAAATACATTGGGACCACTACAAATTCTTAATTATTACATATGCAAATCTAGCTATTTTGCATGGTGGTTACGAGTCCTGGACTACCACAGGGGCAACCATGGTTCCAGTCCCAGGCATGAAGGCTTGCTTTCTCACTTTCTCTCTCTGTCGCTCTGTCCCTCCCAGGTCAAATGGTCAAATTAAAATAAATAAATATATATATTTTAAATCTAGCTAATTTTTCCTTTTTAAAAAGTGTTACATCAGGACCAGCAGATGACGGAATGGTTACATCACTAGACTCCCACGTGATTGACTGTGGTTCGAGTCCTAGACCCGGTGGCTTAAACTCATGCTGGGTGGGTATGTGTGCGTGCCCAAGATCCCAGGAGGAGAATGGAGGAGAAGAGAATGTGGTGTAGCCATCCCCCCAGATGATATTTATCATTTTCTGTCTGTCTGTCTCTGTCTCCCCAGTGAGCACACATGCCCTATAGCAAAAATCTCTCTTTAAAGAATAAAAAAAAAGTTGGGGGCAGCAGGTGATGTGTATAAAAAAAAAGTTGGGGGCAGCAGGGGTGATGTGGTGGTTAAGGCGCTGGACACTCCCACATGGCTGACCATGGTTTGAGTCCTGGACCTGGTGGCTTGCTTTCTCATTTTCCCTTTCTCTCTCACTCTCTGGTGAAAATAAAATAAATGGATGAATAAATAATGTTAAATAAATAATTTTTTAAAGTTATAACTACAAAGGCCCTTCTCTACTTAAAGCACATAAATGCTTAATCAACTATATTCTACCCTTTTATAAAAGGTCCACCAGAAATATACATATTTAACGACAGCATCCATCTGAGATTAATGACATCACATATAATGTGTCATATATAATGAGGCCCTGAATTTATTTTTTCCAAAACAGTTATCTGTCCTAGGAACAATTATTAAGTACTTTGTTATTTCTTCACTGTTTTGAAATGCCAGTCTGAATCTGTTTCTGGGTGTTCCATTCTTTGCCACAAATATATCTAGTATTATTTAAAGGATAAGACACTGGGTCAGCAAGTGGCATGGTGGCTGAGGCACTGGATCCCACATGGCTGAGTGTACAGTTTGAGTTCCAGACCCGACGACTTGAAAAACACGCCAGGTGTCTCCGTGTGTGTGTGTGTGTGTGTGTGTGTGTATGTGTATGTCCAAAAATCCCAAGAGAACGGAGAAAGGACTGCTGTGTGGCCATTTCCCTGGGGAGGTGATTTCTCACTTTCTCTCTCTCTGGGGAGTGCATTCACCCTATGATACACCCTATGACAAAAATTTAAATACATTTTGTAAAAAAAGATAAGAAACTGAAGCACAGCAGGGTTTAGTAAACGCTTTACCCAATAAAATTCACATGGTCAAAAGAGGCTGTTCCAGGACTAGAATACAGATTTTTTTCTGCTTCCTGTATCAGTGTTCTCATCACTAAAATAAGTGTTTCTAGAATTTTAATGTACATATTAATTATGTGAGATGCTTGTCGTAACACAGATTCTAATTTGGCAGGTCTGGATTAGGGCCCAAGTTCCCAGAGAATGTTGACGTTACAGTCTGAGGACAAGCATCTGGATGGCAAAGGCACCGTGTATCTTCCCATCCATAAACACAGTTCTAGTAGGGATGACATTAGGTTTCTGGTGCCCATGCTTAGAAGAAATTGCCACTAGAAAGAAAACTTCTGTTTTGGTATGGGCTGTTTCCACACACCGCACCTAGCTGCTGTCTTTCTCTCCCAAGGATATCAGAGCAGTCGCTTTGTTCCTGAAGTCTACCACTGTGTAATTGGTCACAAGAGGATCCACAAAGCTGATCATATGGTGTTGGCAGATCTTCTGCTCCTGGGCGGACACCTTGTTGGTGATGATGTCTAGGCCTTCATAGACCTAGAGGGAAGAAAATGAAACATGAGAAGGCCGTCTACCTTCATGAAATGCATACCTGATGGGTAGAAATGGTGATCTAACCCTCCCTCCAGCTAAACACTTGATTGACCCATAGCACCAATTTAGCAAAACAATAACAAGAGGGGAAAAAACAAACAAACAAACAAACAAACAAACAAAAACGGGCATTGGCTTTCTTAGCAAACAGCAGCAGTTATAAGCTCAGACTTAAAGATAAAAAGGATATGTAAATCTGGGCCCAAGTGACAATTTCTGCAAGATTAAAAGAAGGTTCTTTAAGCCTTGAACTTCACTTTTTCTATCACAATATTCCAGTAAGGTAACAACTTGCATTGCTCAGAGTTCTACTTCAAAATGCTTAGATATTATTTCTTGCATTTAAAAGGCACTAAAAGGTGTTTAGGATTTGTCTAAGGTTGGTTCCATTGGTGGAGAAGTGACCTACCTATTGATACATGTAAAATACACACACTCAGAAGCCAGCACCCCTTAATACTGCTAGTGGAAACACTGTGCTCTATGCAAATCATACAGGGGTCAGCACGTACAGTCTAAATACTCAAAGGTCTGGAAGCTCTTGATCTGCCAAATTCAACTAAAAAGTTGAAGTGTACTTTTTCCAAATGCAAGGTCTTAGATGGAGAACAGATCTGAAAATACTGGTTTGAAAATGAAGATGAATGCTTTCTCTCTGTAATCACTGATTCAACAGACAGCACTGAATGAACAAATAATAAGTTCCATAGAGCCCGCAAAGATGTTAAAAGCACTTTTTATCTCATATTTCCCTTTACTTATATGGATGTCAAGTAAGCACAGTACAGTGTAATGGGTAGGAGGAGGGACCACGACACCAGGCTGCCTCAGCAATCGTAGCTCTGCCACTTAGGAGTTATTTGTACTTGGGGCTAGCCAGTCACTCACCTCTCTGTGCCTCAATCTGTCATCAGTAAAATGGGGAAGATAATATCTACCTCATCAGATTGATGTGAGGATTACATGAATTAATTCGTGTAAAAAGCACTCTGGTTTTGCCTGGCACATTGCAAGAGCTCTAAGATGCAAACGTCTCCACTAGCTTGTTCTATCAGAGACCCAGGAGGCTGGATGAACTTTCATCCTATCATCTTCCTTCAGCTGGACCTTCTAGAGGCCTCTAAAACGGTAAATTTAAACAAACACACACAGGGAACGGCAGGTGGCATGGTGCTTAAGGGCACTGGACTCCCACGTGGCCAACTGTGGTTTGAGTCGTGGACCTGGCAGCTTGCTTTCTACTTGCTTTTCTACTTTTCCTCTCTCTCTCACTCTCTGTCACTCACTCTTGTCTCTCTCTCGTCAAATTAAAAATAAAAGTAAAGTTAAAATGAGAAAATAATTCTTCAAAAAGAAAAAATATCAACCACATACACACACATACATATAATTCAAAAACAGTAAATCCACAACTAGGTTCACCTTATTTATGAAAGGTGATGGTCTACTGTACTGTTCATGGTACAACAAATGCCAATAAATACAAGAGAGAGTGTTAATGGTTTAAAGTAAGCAGAATTTTAATTTACAGAGTTGGTGAATTAAAGACAGTAACTCTGGGACCAGCAGTTAGTGTAATGGCTATGTCACTGAACTCCCATGTAGCCGACCGTGGTTCAAGTCCCAGACCCAGTGGCTTAAACTCACGCCGGGTGCGTGTGTGTGCATGCCCAAGATCCCAAGAGGAGAAAGGAGAAGAAGGGATTGCGGTGTGGCCATACCCCCTGGGGGGGGGGGTGATTTCTCTTTTTCTGTCTCTCTGGTGAGTGCACACACCCTATAGCAAAAACCTTTCAAAAAAAATAAATAAATAAACTGTAACTCAGGGGCCAGCAGGTGGGTGTGGTGGTTAAGGGCACTGGACTCCCACAAGACTGACCACAGTTTGAGTCTAGGACCTGGCGGCTTTCTTTCTCTCTCTCTCTCTCTGTCCCTCTCTGGTCAAATTAAAAATAAATTAAAAAAAAAAAACCAAACCTGTAACTCATATAACTCATATACTTAATCTTGGTTATAAATCAAATTGTCATCTTCAAGTGAACTGTTAACTCTTTGCCTCTTATATATCATATTAAAAGAAATAGGGCATAAAGATGTAGGTGATACTGACCAAATATCTAATAAGAAAAGAATTACTGTTCATTTCTAGGCATAATATGGCTTTAAGTTACGTTTTAAAGCATCCTTAGCTTTTAGAGCACTATAGCATACTCAAGTTCATGTGGATGAAAGTACCATAAGGCCGGAATTAGCACCAAAGTAATGGGGGAAGAGACTGACTATAACTGAAACAAAACTGGCCAAGTTTTCATAACTGTTTTTTAAAAGAATTATTTAATCTTACTTATTTGTTTACTTATTTTAGTTTAACCAGAGAGAGACAGAGAGAGAAAGCAAGCCACCAGGTCCAGGACTTAAACCATGGTCAGCCATGTGGGAGTGTCCAGCATCTTAACCACTATGCCACCTGCTGGCCCCCAAGTATTCGTAACTATTGAAGCTAGGTGATCGATATACGGGAATTCGAACTACTAGTTGCTCCAATTTCTTTTTTTTTTAGTATTTAATATTATTTATTCATTCATTCATTTCAATTTGACCAGAGACAGTGAGAGAGAGAGAGGGGGAAAGTGAGAAAGGAAGTCACCAGTTCCAGGACTTGAACCATGTGGGAGTGTCCAGCACCTTAACCACGCCACCTGCTGCCCCCTCTTTTTTTTTTTTTTTTTAAAAATTTTTTTAGGGGACCAGCAGGTGGCGTAATGGCTATGTCGCTGGACTCCCATGTAGTTGACCGCAGTTCGAGACCTGGACCCGGAGGCTTAAGCTCACGCCAGGTGCGTGTGCGTGCCCAAGATCCCGAGAAGAGAATGGAGGAGAAGGGACTGCGGTGTGGCCTCCCCCGGGGGAGTGATCTCTCACTTTCTGTCTATCTCTCTCTGTCTTTCTGGTGAGCCACATGCACCCTATAGCAAAAACCTCTCCAAAAAAGAAAAAAAAAATTTGTTTAGAAAAGAATTATTCTATTGGGGCTGGTCAATTTAAAATTAATTTTAAAAATAATAATAAATTGAATTAAATAAATAAATAATTTTTTTAAAAGACCTGGATTCAGAGCCTGCAGGTAGCATGGAGGTTAATATGCTGGACTCTCACATGGCCAACTGTGGTTCAAGTCATGGGCCTGGCAATTTGCTTTCTCACTTTCCTACTCTCTCGCTGATTCTGTCTCTGATGAGTATACATCCCTAGTAGCAAATTTTAAATAGTAGTAATAACAAGAAGCAATAAAAATTAAAGAATTCTTTTTTTAAAAAAAAGACTTGGATGCACTTCACACTTATTATGATACCTAAGGGGAAAAAAAAAAACAGAAAATAACAAATGTTGGCAAAGCTGTAGAGAAACTAGAACAGTTGTATACTAGTGATGGGAATGTAAAATGGTACAGCTGTAACAGAAAACAACATGACAGTTTCTCAAAAAATGAAAAATATGGGAACCAGCAGTTGGTGTAGTGGTTAAGGCGCTGAACACTCCCACATGACTGACCATGGTTCAAGTCTCAGCCCTGGCAGCTTGCTTTCTCACTTTCCCTCTTTCTTTCTCTGTGTTTCTCTGGTCAAACTAAAAATAAATGAATAAATAAAATAAATGATTTTTAATTTAAAAAAATGAAAAATATAATTACAATATGATCCAACAATTCCACTTCACCCAAAAGAATTGAAAACAGGGCATGACACAGTATTTACACATCCAAGTTCAAAACAGCATTATTTACAATAACCAAAAGGTAGAAATAATCCAAGTGTCCATCAGTGGATAAATAAATAAACAAAATGTGGTATATACATGCAAGAGAATATTACTCAGTCTTTGAAAGGGTAAGAAATTTGGGTCACCAGTGGTGTGGTGGCCGTGTGTGCATGTTTGCGTAAAAACCTTAGAAGAAAATGAAGGAGAAGGGATTACAGTGTGGCCATACGCACCGTGGGGGTGCTTTCTAATTTTCCCTCTCTCCCCCCATCTCTCTGTCTTCAGCGAACACACATACCCTGTAGCAAAATTTGAATACATACTTTTTAATTTTAAAAGACTTATATGGGACCAGTAGTTAGTTTAATGGCTACGTTGCTGGACTCCCAAGTAGTCGACCGTGGTTTGAGTCCTAGACCTGGCGGCTTAAATTCATGCCGGGCGCATGTGTGTGCATGCCCAAGATCCCAAGAGGAGAATGGAGGAGAAGGGATTGTGGCATGGCCATCCCCTCTGGGGGTGATTTCTCGCTTTCTGTCTCTCTGTCTCTCTCTGTCTTTCTGGCGAGCACACGCGCCCTATAGCAAAAACCTCTCCAAAAAAACCAAAAAACAAAAAAAGACTTAGATGATAGTTTTCAGGTACAATGAGAAATCAGGGGATATAAGCCATGAAATGAAAATTTCAAAATTTTAGTGCTAGTAATGTTCTCTTGACATTTCTTTTTTTGAAATTTG
Organism: Tupaia belangeri chinensis; assembly: GCF_000334495.1. Lineage (NCBI taxonomy): Eukaryota > Metazoa > Chordata > Mammalia > Scandentia > Tupaiidae > Tupaia > Tupaia belangeri. Next base: position 2,556,478 of record NW_006203607.1, on the reverse strand, counting down.
CTATAGGGTACATGTGTTCATGGAGGAAGGAGAAAGAGAGAAGGTGGAAAAGCACTCCCCAGGGGGGATAGCCACATCACAATCCCTTCTCCTCCATTCTTCTCTCAGAATTTTGAGCAAACTTGCATACATACCCAGCAGTCAACCATGTAGGATCCAGCTGCCTTACACACACACCACCAGCTGGACCAGTAACGTTCTATTTCTTAAGCTGAACTATACCTGTACAGGTATTATCACTTTTTGATAATTTATTGAGCTATACAATTATGTTTTTATGAGTGTCTATTTATCAATTAAAGTCATATACAATTAAATCATTAAAATCGTACACAGTTAAAAAGCAAAAAAAATCAATATTTTACACATTTCCACCAAGAATAAATATCTAACAAACCTAGACACGAATCAATTTTGTAAATGTCATATTTGGGCCAGGTTTAGATGACATTCATATTGTAAATGTCACAACCAAGCTTATAAGTGCTACTATCTGCCTAGAAAACAACTGCTCCACTGGTACAGGTTAGGTTTGTAGCTGAATTGTCTTATATTTCTCCTATTTTCCAACTAATTAATAGCTAGTTTCAGAGTGAGTCTACCTATAACACAGAAAACCTAGCTGCTAGGAAGAGCTAAAAAGATCTGTGCTACCTTGGGACCAGCAGGTAACATGGTGGTTAAGGCGCTGGACACTCCCACATGGCCGACCAGGGTTTGGGTCCTGAATCTGATGGCTTGCTTTCTCACTTCCTCTCTCTCTCACTCTCACCCTCTGTCTCTCTCTGGTCAAATTAAAAAATCAATGAATGAATAAATAAAAAATAAAATAATTATTTTTAAAAATAAATAAATAAAACAAACTTATAAAAAAAAAAAAAAGATCTGTGCTATCATTTTAAAGCAGTTTGTCACTTTGTCCCTATATTCAGAGGACATCTGTGATCTGTGTATATATAAATGACTTTGAACAGGCCAGCCCTGTAGCCTCATGGTTAAGGGATGCTAGGGTAGTTAAACATACACAAAACAACGTAATGCATCACATTTAACAGAAGAAAAGATAAAAACCATAGGATATCAATTGATACAGAAAAAAATATCTGATAAAATACAACATCCCTTCATGATTAAGACTCAGCAAAATTGGTATAGAGGGAACATTTCTCAACACAATCCATATAAGACAAATCCACTGCTACCGTCATACCAAATGGGCAAAAGCTGAAAGCCTTTCTGCTAAACTGGAACAAGACAAGGATGTCCACTTTCCCAAGTCCTGTTAAACATAGTGCTGGGGGGTACCAGCGGGTGGTGTGGTGGTTAAGGCGTTGGACACTCTCACACAGCCAACCACAGTTTAAGTCCCAGACCTGGTGGCTTGCTTCCTCACCTTCTTTGTGTGTGTGTGTGTGTGTGTGTGTGTGTGTGTGTGTGTGCGTGTGT
>NW_006203607.1:2548037-2554663 GCF_000334495.1 Tupaia belangeri chinensis | reverse complement strand
AAAAAAAAAAAAAAAGGGCTAGAAGTCCTAGTCAATGTAATCAGACAAGAGCATAAAATAAAAGGCATTTAAATAGGAAAAGAAGTACAATTATCTCTATTTGCAGATGACATGATTATTTACACAGAAAATCCAAAAGAATCCAAAAAGAAGCTCATAGAAGTGATTAACAAATTCAGTAAAGTATCAGGACACAAAATCAATACAGAAAAATCTATAGTATTTTTATATACCAACAATTAACAGACTGAGGTAGAACTGAATAAAGCGTTCCAATATGCAACAGCCCCACACACACACACACACACTCTAGAAATAAACCTAGCCAAAGAGGTAAAAAACCTATACAAGGAAAACTATGAAAACCTGAAAAAAGAAACTGAGCATGAATACACAAAAGTGGAAAGACAGCCCATGTTCCTGGACTGGAAGAATACATACAATCAAAACATCAATTCTACCTAAATTAACTTACAATTCAACGAAATTATTTTTCCCCTAAATAATTATTCTTTTTAATTTTATTTATTTATTTAAATTTGAGCAGAGAGAGAGAGAAAGCAAGATGCCAGGTCCGGGTCTTGAACCAAGGTCAGCCACGTGGGAGTCTAGTGCCCTTAACCACCATGCCACCTGCCAACCCCCAATTCAATGCAATTCTAATCATGTTACGAAAAACATTCTTTTCAGACACAGAAAAGACAATCATAAAATTTATCTGAAATCATAAAAGGCCCCCTCTCACCAAGATAATACTCTGCAAAGAGTGAAGCAGAAGGCATCTCACTACCTGACCACAAGACATCTGACAGCACAGGATAACCACAACAGCCCAGTACTGGCGAAAAAGAAGCACACAGACCAATGAAACTTAATAGGAAACTCAGAAATAAACCCCAAAACACAACCAACTGAACTTTGACAAAGGAAACAAGACAATCCAGTAGGGAAAAGAAAGTCTTCACAAAGGGTGCTAGAAGAACTGATTATTCACATGCATTACTCACCGTTAACAAAAGCTACCTCAAAATGGATCAAAGATCTATATATAATATTCTCAAACTATAAAACTATAGGTGAAAAACACAGGAGAAACTCTTGAAGACACTAGAGTAAGAAAATATTTCTTAAATAAGACCAAAGAGGCCGGCAGTGGCACAGTGGTCAAGGGTGCTGGACTCCCACATGACCAACTGCGGTTCGAGTCCCAAACCTGGAAGCTTGTGTTCTTACTATTTCTCTCTCTCTCTGTCCCTCTCTGGTCAAATTAAAATAAGTAAATAAAGTTAAATAAAATAATTCTTAAAAAAAAAAAAACCACCCTAAAGCAGAGGCAATAATCCCATAGACACGGGTAGGGGAGCCACATTAGGCTGAAAGCTTTTACACAGACAAGGAAACCATAATCAGAGTGAAGAGACTAACTCAGAATAGGAAAGAGTATTTTTTTTTTTTTGAAGAGGTTTTCGCTATAGGGCACGTGCGCTCACCAGACAGACAGAGACAGAGAGACAGAAAGCGAGAAATCACCCCCCAGGAGGGATGGCCACACCACAATCCCTTCTCCTCCATTCTCCTCTCGGGATCTTGAGCACGCACGGACATGCACCCGGCATGAGTTTTAAGCCACCAGGTCTGGGACGCGAACCGCTGTCGACTACGTGGGAGTCCAGCGACATTGCCATTACGCTAACTGCTGGTTCCCAGAATAGGAGAGAGTATTTGAAAACTATGCTTCAGATAAGGGACTAGTAACCAGAATACATAGGAAAATCAAACAGCTTGTCTGCAAAAAAAAAAATCCAAGTGAAAAATGGGCAAACAAGGGGCCAGCAGGTATAGCAGTTAAGGCACTGGACTCCCACGTTGTTGACCACAATTTGAGTCCTGAAACTGGCCCCAAACTGGCAGCTTGAAGCTCACACTGGGTGCATGCATGCCCAAAATCTTGAAGAGAAGAACGAAGGAGAAAGTTCTGCAGTGTGGCCCATCTTCCCCAGGAGGAGGGTGATTTCTCACTTTCTGTCTGTCTCTCCATCTCTCTAGCAAGCGCAGGCACCCTATAGCAAAAATCTAAAGGAAACAAAACAAAAAAAACTGTGGGTACAACTAGCAGATGACTTAATGATTACATCGCTGGACTCCCACATGGCCGACCATGGTTAGAGTCCCACACCCACGGCTTGAAACCCCATGGCAGATGCGTGTGTCTGCATGCCCAAAATCCCAAGAGAAGAATGGAAGAGAAAGGACTGCAGCATGGCCATCCTATCCCTGGCGGGTGATTTCTCACTTTTTGTCTTTCTGGCAAACATACGTGCCAGCGAGCAAAAAATCTCTCAAAAAAAAAAAAAAAAAAAAAAGGCAGGCAAACTAGGTGAACGGACGGCTTTCCAAAGAAGACATATGAATGGCTAAAGGCATATGAAAAAATGTAGAATGTCTGCTATATCATAAGGGAAATGCAAATCGAAACCATAGTGAGGTACCATTTAACCCCAGTCAGAATGGCTATGATCAAAAAAAATTAAGCAACAGGTGAAAGGGCGACCCTCCTACACTCTTGGTGGGAATGTAAATTAGTACAGCCATTGTGGAGAACAATATGGAGGTTCCTCAAAAACCTACAAAGAAAACTACCATACAACCCAGTAATTCCACTTTATTTACCCTAAGGATAGGAAATCACTCAGTCGGAAAGACATTTGCACATACATGCTTACTGTGCACTATCCACAATTGCTAAGACAGGGAAACAACCTAAGTGCCCAAGACTGGATGACCAGATTGAAAAAAATGTGGCACCGAGACAGCATGCTGGTTAAGGCGTTGGATTTGCAAGTGGAAAACGGGTGATCTGAGTCCCAGACCTGGTGGCTTGAAAATCATGCTACGCACGTGTGTGCACATGCCAAAATCCTAGGAAGAAAATGGAGGAGAAGGGATTTCAGTGTGGTCATCACCTTCCACGGGGGTGATTTCTCACTTTCCTTTTCTCTGTCTCTCTTCAGCGAGCGCACACACCCTATGGCAAAAAAACAAACAAACAAACAAAAAACACTTAAAAAAAAAAGGAAAGAAAAAATGTGGTACATATACACTCTGGAGTATGACTCAGCCATTAAAAACACCGAGATCCTGTTGTTTGATTCAAAGTAGATGACATAGAAGATTTAATGCTAAGCGAAGCCAGCCAGCAAGCCAGCCAGCCTATGAAAGACAGACTTTGTATGTCCCTGCCGAGTAAATACCGTATGTCTACACTTTTTGGCGAAAACTGCACACGTGCTCACCAAAGAGTGGGAGAGAAGAAAATGATAAAGCAAGTCTCCAGGTTTGGGATTTAAACCACGGTCGACCATATGGGAATCTAGCACCTTAACCACTACCCTATCTGCTGGCCTCAACACACAATGCATTTATGCCCTGAGAACCTACTTCGTAGGCTATAAAAACGTACAATGATTAAACATAAATGAAAGAAAGAAATTTCACCTTGAAGAAACTCCCCAAAATCTTTCAATGTAAAGCCAAAGACCCCATCCAACAACCCTCTGAGGCTGCCATGCTGCACGGTGGCCATAACCAGTGCTAATCAGCAGTGTCGGTCACTGGGCAGGCCCTGGGGCTCTGAAGAGAAATGGCAGGTAGATGCCATAAAGATAGCCATTTCTCAATAGCACTGAGAAATAATTATCTACACAGAAGGCAATAAGCAAGAGAAAAAGCAGCCCTAGTTTGGTTCCCTCTCCCCAAGGGCTTTTCCTCCCTTTGACCTCCTTCCCTTCCCATTCCACATTAGAGTCTGTCCTTCAGTCACTTTCTTGCCTCTGTGGACTACGCCTGCCTTGGAAACCACAACCCCGGACAAGAACCGACACAATCACCCACCTTCCCCACCTGCTGTCCTCCGCTGCCCACGGCTACCTCGCTCACTCACTGGGATCGCTAATGAGCCCAGCCTGCCGCACACAACACTTTTTTTTCTACAAACCCTCAAAACAAGTAACAGAAAAAGCACCAGTCTGATACTATTACACTCTCTCCCTCAGAAATCGCTCTTCTCTGGGGCTGCGATGGCACCATTCTCTCTGGGTTCTCTCCAGGTCTTCCTCCCGTCTCACTGGCCCTTCCTCGGACTCCTTTGCCAAGGCCAGCCACTGATCTATCAGCGATGTTGGTCAGGGAACGATATAGAGAAATGGCCGTCTTATGGCATCTACCTGCCATTTCTATACTATCAATTTTCTCTGGGTAATGCCCATGGTTTCTACAACTATGTTTTGTGCCGATAACTCCCCAATCCATATCCTCAATCTAGTCTGCTCTTTTGGGGCCAGACCTGTACATTCAACTGCACAGTAGACATTCCCATCACTAATAAGAGGAGTAGAGCATAATAAAGTAGCTAACTGAGGGCTCTGGAGCCAGGTGGCCTGGATTAAATTCCCAGTTTTACCACTTAACTAGCTATACAACCTTGGGCAAGTTATTTAATCTCACTGTGCTCAGATTCCTCATCTGTAACATGAAGATAAACTTCAATGTAACCTCAAAGGTTTACTGTGATAATTAAATGATTAATATGTACGGTCATTTCAAATAGCATCTTTCTCTAGAAAGCAGTCAGTAAATGTTAGCATCATCATCCTCACTCTGAACAGACACCTAAACTGACATGTCCAAAACGGAACTCTTCAGCCACACCTGTGAACCGCCTACATACCAAACCAAAAATCTAGGAGTGATCCAGTCTTTGTTTCTCTCCCCATATTTGCCCTCTGTCTCAACTTCTGTTCATGTTGTTAAAATTACCTGACAGCTACCACTGTGGTCGCATGCCCCCCAGCCATTACATGAACTGAAGTCTCCGTGATTTCTCAACTGGAGTGTTCCATCAGTTTCACTATTGCTCTTCCAATCTTTAGGGATAGTATCTCCAACTTGGGCCCACACTGAAGCCAGTCATCTTTCTAAAATGGAAATCTGATCTCAGCCAGCAGCACTGTCATACACCTGTAATCTCAGCTGTTCAGGAGGTTGAAGCAGGACAAGTATGAAAACCAGCATAGGCAGTACAAAAGACCCTGCCAATCAATTAATAAATAAAAATCTAAACTAAAAAAAAAAAATCTTTATCGCACCCAGCCCCAATCTCTTTAACACACCTCTCTACGAAGGCTGCCCTGAGAGCTCCCTCCCCCTCCTCCCCCATCTGTGCGAGTTCTCCATGTCCCCACAGTCCCCGCATTTATCTCACAGAACTTACAGTAAATAGCTTTCAAGTGTTCCCATCTCTTTACTGTAGCACTATTCACAAAAGCTAAAGCTATGGAATCAGCCTAATTGCCCAACAACTCATGAATAAGGAAAGCCTGGCAGAGCTATGCAATGGAATTGTATTCAGTCACAAAAGAATGACATCCAGTCACTTGAAGTAACATGAACAAATCTGGAGGAAATAATGCTAAGTGAAATAATCCAGGTACTGAAAGACAAATATTGTATGTTTCTACTCTTTAAGGGAAGCAAAGAGATTCAATTACATACAAGTGAGGCGAGAAAGGGGAGGGTCGGTTGGATGCTGGGGGATGGAGAACTTGGTTACAGTGCAAGCAGATCAGTGGAAGAGTTCTGGGCACTACATCGTACTAACATAACATAGTTGGTGACAATTCAATGTACAGGTCAAGATATTAGAAGAGCAGATTTTAAATGTACACAACACAAAGTTAATGATAAATACCTAGGACCAGCAGATGGCGTAATGGTTATGTCACCTGACTCCCAGCAGTTTGAGTCCTGGACCTGGTGGCTTAAAACTCATGCTGGGAGCGTGTGCATGCATACCCAAGACCCCAAGAGGAGAACGGAGGTGAAGGGATTGTGGCTGAGGATGAGTTATTGCTTCTATCTCGCTGTCTCTCCAGTGAGCACATGGGCCCTATAGCAAAAATCTCTCTCAAAAAAAAGTTAATGATAAATGTGTGACATGGTGGGTATGTTTATGATCCTAATTTGACCATTACACAATGTACATATTTTGTAAAAACCACACTGTACCCTACAAATACATACAACTCTTACATGTAAATTTTAAATTAAAATAATAATGGGGACAGCAGATGGTGTGGAGGTTAAGGTACCAGATCTAGCGGCTTGAAAATCACACCAGGCCATGTGCAATAGTGCCCAAAATCCTGAGAGGAGAAGGGATTGTGGCATAGCCATCCTCCCTGGAAGATGATTTCTTACTTTCTCTCTGTCTCTTTCCAGTGAGCACACACACACCCTATGGCAAAAACCTAAAATAAATAAAAATTAAAATAATAATAATAAAATAATAAATTATAAAAGTTAAAAATTTTCTTTTTTGAGAGATTTTTGCTATAGGGTACATGTGTTTGCCAGAGAGTCAGAGACAGAGACAGAAAGTAAGAAATCAGCCCCCAGGGGGATGGCCACACCACAGTCCCTTCTACCCCATTCTCCTCTTAAGAATTTGGGCACATTGGGAACCAGCAGTTAGCGTAATGGCTATGTCGCTGGACTCCCACGTAGTCGACTGCGGTTCGCGTCCCGGACCCAGTGGCTTAAAACTCACGCCGGGCGCGTGTGCGTGCGTG
>NW_006203607.1:2545049-2547900 GCF_000334495.1 Tupaia belangeri chinensis | reverse complement strand
CAAAAAAAAAAAAAAAAAAAAGATCTAAAAAGAATTTGGGCACATACACACACATACACACAATGTGAATTTTAAGCTGCTGGGTCCAGGATTCAAACTGTGGTCAACAACGTAGGAGTCCAGTGACATAACTGTTATGCCATCTGCTGGTCCCAGAAATAAAAAAATGTCTATGTATCTCTCCAGCTAGATTATGAGTTCTGGGGGAAGAACTTGCGACGTGTCTCCAGCACAGCACCTAATACATGGAAAGTACTGAGCGAGTACTCCATCTGTGAAGTACAGGGTGCGAGACTCTGCTAAGATTAACATCCCGTGAAGTTATTTTGCTCTCATTTCACCAGTGTAGAAACTGAAACACAGATAGATAAGGTAACCTGCCATGGTCACACAGCTAATTAGTGGCAGAGGCAAATTTTGAATACAGGTCTCCTGGCTTCTCCATCAGGGTTCTTTTCTCACCATGTTGCTAATCCCTGTTCTGCATAAATCAGCCTTGCGACCTTGGGAAGTCACTTTCTTCCCTGCAGCTGTGAGCTTCTCACATCTAACATCCCTTTTAGTGCTAACAGTCCAAGCCTCAGAAAACAAAGACAGTTTTGGCATAGGTAGGCAAAAGAAAAAATTATTCCTTGAATGGATGTTGTCACTCACCAAAAACTGATTTTTATTTCATGAAATTCAACAGAGGAGGGGCTGGCAGGTGGCGTGGTGGTTATGGGCGCTGGACTCCCACATGGCTGACCACAGTTGGAGTCCCAGACTTGGCGGCTTGCTTTCTCGCTTTCCCTTCCCCTCTCTCGCTGTCCTTCTCTGATCAAAATTTAAATGAATAAATAAATATAAATAATTGTTTAAAAGAAAAAAAGAAATTCAATAGAGGAGCTGTTGAAGAGTAGAGGAAAAGGTGATCTCTTGGCTAGAGACAGGAATAAAACCTGGATACCCTCCTTTTAACTCAAGCTGTTCTTGTGCCTCTTACCCACAGAATTTTAGTGCCACTTGTGGGGATCTGTTTGATCAGTTTAAGTAATGAATTCCTACTGAGATTAAATTAAATTCTGGAAACTGAAGAGAGGACAGCTACCACACACTGGACCCCTTCAAGATTCCTCAAGAGTATGCATGAGCAGAAGCTAGAAATAACACACAGACAGGGCTGTGTGATTCTATCCTGAGATGACACCTAAAGGTCCGATTAAGGGAGAAAACAAAGTTCCTAATAAAGCTTGCATTCTGTGGTCCCCTTGGCCCAATTTTGAGGTTTCAGTGATATTTTCTCTTAAGATACCTATGACAGAGCATGGTCGGTGAGGTGCTCTACTGTGTGAATGTGGAGGGAAAAACAGCATAATGGAGCCAGACTGTCTAGGTTCAGAGTTTGGCTCTACCACCCAGCTATAGGCTCCACTGGACAGGGTAGGTATCTCATTTTTCTTTGCAAATTTCCTCATCTATAAATGAGGCTAATAAGAGCACCTATACTCCTCATTAGGTTATTCTAAGGATTACGTATCTGTAAAATGTTTATAATAGTGCCAGAAGGCATAAGCGCTTGGCATTATCTATATTTAACTGGTGGTGGTTAAACATGATTGTCTTTGGCCCTCTGGCACAAGACCCCTGGCGAGGATTTGAAAGAAAAGAACCCCACTATCAGAGCCAAAACACCAAGACTATTCAGAGCCAAAACACCAAGACTATGTTTGATCCACAAAGCCTAACAGACTTACTACTTAACCTCTAGGAAAAAACTGCCAATCCAATGAGTTCCCTCTCCATATTCAAAGAAACTATGACTCAGAGAGGGTCAGTGACTCGTGGAAGGTTATACATATGGTCAGTTAAGAGGCAGAGCTGGGACTCAAATCCAGTATAAAACTGCCTTCTAGCTTAAGCAAAGACCTCAGAGTGAAGATAGACTATAAATGAGGTGAGAATACTGGCATCTGAAGGGTCAGACAAACTAGCTAATTCTAATCAACATATGTGCTGACTACTATGAGCCTAGGCAGCCAATAGGCATGGAGCTTTTTAATGATTCCAATGTGATTCTAATGTGCAGCTGGGGTTGAAAACCACTGTGTAAGTACTGTGCTAGGCAGTGGGCTATAAACACAGACACACACCACACACACACACCAGAGTACAGAAACACTGGGCAGCTAACCAAAGGTATTCTGACCCAAGTAAGCCTGGACAAAACAGGACCCCCCCAGTCAATCTGCAACTACCTACAGGTACATGCAGACACACAGAGGACCCCAAAGGACGAGCAACAGGCACAATGAAGGCAGGGAAGCCTTGGGCATACACTCATTGTATGAGTGTCAATGACGTTTTTTAGTCAGATCCGTAAATTCTGACAGCTCAGAGGACTGTAAACTTAAGACATTAATTCTTCCTAAAAGAATGTTAAAACTAATTTGTGCTCATGGTCGAGCAAGTGGCACAGAGGTTGAGGCAGCCGGATCCCACATGGCCAGTGGTTCAAATCCCAGACCCACGGCTTGAGAGCCATGTGTGGTGCATGTGAGTGTGTGCCCAAAATACCAAGAGGAGAACGGAGAAGAGGGTGCTGCAGCACAGCCTTCCCCCAGGAGTGATTTGTTACTTTATCTTTCTCCAGTGTACACGAGAACCTATAGCGAATGAAAAAATAATAATAATAATAACAATTTGGGACCAGCAGTTAGCGTAATGGCTATGTCGCTGGACTCCCACGTAGTCGACCGCGGTTCAAGTCCCGGACCCGGTGGTTTAAACTCACGCCGGGCGCGTGTGCGTGCGTGCCCAAGATCCCGAGAGGAGAATGGAGGAGAAGGGATTGCGGCGTGGCCATCCCCCCTGG
>NW_006203607.1:2531620-2545020 GCF_000334495.1 Tupaia belangeri chinensis | reverse complement strand
TCTGTCTCTCTCTGTCTGTCTGACGAGCGCACGCGCCCTATAGCAAAAACCTCTCCAAAAATAATAATAATAATAATAATAACAATTTGAACTCCTTAAAAGGTATACAAGAATATACAATTACAAACCTGGGCACCAGCAGATGGTGTAATGATTATGTCACGGTTTCAGTGATATTTTCTCTTAAGATACCTATGACAGAGCATGGTCGGTGAGGTGCTCTACTGTGTGAATGTGGAGGGGAAAAACAGCATAATGGAGCCAGACTGTCTAGGTTCAGAGTTTGGCTCTACCACCCAGCTATAGGCTCCACTGGACAGGGTAGGTATCTCATTTTTCTTTGCAAATTTCCTCATCTATAAATGAGGCTAATAAGAGCACCTATACTCCTCATTAGGTTATTCTAAGGATTACGTATCTGTAAAATGTTTATAATAGTGCCAGAAGGCATAAGCGCTTGGCATTATCTATATTTAACTGGTGGTGGTTAAACATGATTGTCTTTGGCCCTCTGGCACAAGACCCCTGGCGAGGATTTGAAAGAAAAGAACCCCACTATCAGAGCCAAAACACCAAGACTATTCAGAGCCAAAACACCAAGACTATGTTTGATCCACAAAGCCTAACAGACTTACTACTTAACCTCTAGGAAAAAACTGCCAATCCAATGAGTTCCCTCTCCATATTCAAAGAAACTATGACTCAGAGAGGGTCAGTGACTCGTGGAAGGTTATACATATGGTCAGTTAAGAGGCAGAGCTGGGACTCAAATCCAGTATAAAACTGCCTTCTAGCTTAAGCAAAGACCTCAGAGTGAAGATAGACTATAAATGAGGTGAGAATACTGGCATCTGAAGGGTCAGACAAACTAGCTAATTCTAATCAACATATGTGCTGACTACTATGAGCCTAGGCAGCCAATAGGCATGGAGCTTTTTAATGATTCCAATGTGATTCTAATGTGCAGCTGGGGTTGAAAACCACTGTGTAAGTACTGTGCTAGGCAGTGGGCTATAAACACAGACACACACCACACACACACACCAGAGTACAGAAACACTGGGCAGCTAACCAAAGGTATTCTGACCCAAGTAAGCCTGGACAAAACAGGACCCCCCCAGTCAATCTGCAACTACCTACAGGTACATGCAGACACACAGAGGACCCCAAAGGACGAGCAACAGGCACAATGAAGGCAGGGAAGCCTTGGGCATACACTCATTGTATGAGTGTCAATGACGTTTTTTAGTCAGATCCGTAAATTCTGACAGCTCAGAGGACTGTAAACTTAAGACATTAATTCTTCCTAAAAGAATGTTAAAACTAATTTGTGCTCATGGTCGAGCAAGTGGCACAGAGGTTGAGGCAGCCGGATCCCACATGGCCAGTGGTTCAAATCCCAGACCCACGGCTTGAGAGCCATGTGTGGTGCATGTGAGTGTGTGCCCAAAATACCAAGAGGAGAACGGAGAAGAGGGTGCTGCAGCACAGCCTTCCCCCAGGAGTGATTTGTCACTTTATCTTTCTCCAGTGTACACGAGAAACTATAGCGAATGAAAAAATAATAATAATAATAACAATTTGGGACCAGCAGTTAGCGTAATGGCTATGTCGCTGGACTCCCACGTAGTCGACCGCGGTTCAAGTCCCGGACCCGGTGGTTTAAACTCACGCCGGGCGCGTGTGCGTGCGTGCCCAAGATCCCGAGAGGAGAATGGAGGAGAAGGGATTGCGGCGTGGCCATCCCCCCTGGGGGGTGATTTCCTGCTTTCTATCTCTCTGTCTCTCTCTGTCTGTCTGACGAGCGCACGCGCCCTATAGCAAAAACCTCTCCAAAAATAATAATAATAATAATAATAACAATTTGAACTCCTTAAAAGGTATACAAGAATATACAATTACAAACCTGGGCACCAGCAGATGGTGTAATGATTATGTCACTGCCACAGTTCGAGTCCTAAACCCAGTGACTTAAAACATGCCAGGCACGTATGCATGTGAGTCTAAGATCTCTAGAGGAGAATGCAGGAGAAGGATTGTAACATGACCATCCCCCCAGTGGGTTGATTTCTCTTTCTGTCTCTCTGGTGAGCACATGCGCCCTATAGCAAAAATCTCTCTAAAAAATACCCCTGTATTTGGCCAAAACAAGAAACTGTAAAAAGTTACAAGATAAATGACCAACTGAAAAAATACTTCCAATACATAAGACTGCACAAAGGATTGAAACCTACAATACATAAGCCAGTTGGTGGCACAGTAGTTGAGGTGGCTGAATCCCACATGGCTGACTGCAGTTCGAGTCCCAGACCTGGTGCCTTACTTTCTCTCTCTGTCCCTCTCTGGTGAGCACATGCACCCTAAAGCAAAATTTAAAAATAACAAATAAAATTAAATGAATTATTCTTTTAAAAAAAAATATGGGGAACCAGCAGTTAGCGTAATGGCTATGTCGCTGGACTCCCACGTAGTCGACCGCGGTTCGCATCCCGGACCTGGTGGCTTAAAACTCACACCGGGCGCGTGTGCGTGCGTGCCCAAGATCCCGAGAGGAGAATGAAGGAGAAGGGACTGTGGCATGACTATCCCCTCTGGGGGGTGATTTCTCGCTTTCTGTCTCTCTGTCTGTCTCTGTCTGTCAGGCGAGTGCACGTGCCCTATAGCGAAAACCTCTCCAAAAAAAAATGACACTTGTGCATACTTGCGCCAAAATCTTGAAAGAAGAAATGGAGAAGTAATGTCCATGTGACCATCCTGCATGGGAAGTGCTTTCTCTCCCCCCACACCCCAGCACAAGCACCTCTGCAAGTTAAACACACACACACACACACACACACACACACACACACTACACACAGAGCTCTACAAATCAAGAAGCATGCATGAAAACAAAAACTATTGTACAGAAGTAGGCATGACAGGTATGAACAGGAAAATTCAAAGAACAAAAAGGTCAATCCATCCTTGAAAAGACAATTAACCTCACTAAGAAATGGAATCCATTTGTTTACTAGATTTACTGGAATGAAAAAGACAGGAATGAAAAAGACAAGGCAAGACTGCAAGGATGAGGGTAAATAGACAAACCACTGGTACAAACTGTCTTGAAAACAATATAGCAACATGTATCAAAATGTAATGTGTACAACTCAACAACAAAAAGGCAAACAACCCAATTTTTAAAAAAGCAAAGAATTTAAATAGGTATTTATCCAAAGAAGATAAAAATTGTTAACAACAGAAAATATTCAACATCATTAGTCATTAGGGAAATATAAACCAAAATCAGTACCACTTTTATACCCACGACTAAGTATGACTCTAATTTTTAAATGTTAATTAAGTGTTAGAGATGATGTGGAGAAACTGGTCCCCATGTACACTGCGGGGGAGGTGTGAAATGCTGTGGCTGAGACAGGAGGTAAGAGATGGGAGACAGAAACCAGGTCAGACAGAACAAAACTGCACAGAAAGAAAGACTGAGACGAGAAACAGTGAAGGAGAAATGGGAACCAGGCCAACCTGGCTAACAAATTTCACAAGAAAAAAACCAAAAGGATCCTGTCCGCCCTGATTTACAGGGGCTTCCTGGACAAGCATGCCCGCTACCTCCACAGGTAACCTGGAAGAAACCCATGCTTCACTAAGGAATACACTCTGGGAGGAGATCTTAGACGCTAGTGATCCGTACCATGTTATGTTCAAGCCTGTCAGCGAGACAGTGTGTATAGTAACAGCACCTTACAGGGGTCCTCAAGACGGCCCCTAAATCCTAAAACTCCACCCCCTTCATGAATATGCATGTAAGCCCCCTACCCATTTATGAATATGTATGTAAGTCTCCCATAAAGAGGGGGGTCCCCAAAAGCCCTCAGGCCAATCCCCTCCTACAGAGCAGTCCACACTGCCTGTGGAGTGAATTCTCACTTTTCCTCAATAAACTTGCTTTGTTTCACTATCTGACTCACACTCCAAAGAAGTAAAGAACCTGAGAAACCCTCACCCTAGAGACACACAGCCTCTGCCTAAAAAAACAGTCTGGCAATTGCTCAAAGTTCAACATAGTTACTACATGACCCAACCATTCCACCTCTAGGAGTACACCTAAAGTAACTAAAAACAAGTACTTAAACAAATACACATGTACACATGTCCTTAGCAGCACGCAACAGGGTCTTGTCATGCTGCAGCCCCCCTTCCCCAGCCCTACGGATCCTTGGGCTCTTGGACATGCAGGCCCAGGCCCAGCATGATTGCAGGTCCATCTGGTAAACCCATGGCTGGACACATGCCTTCCAGCACTGCAGTTTGCTTCCCTACTGACTATACATAGCCAGGCTGAGCCACTAGGTAACTTTATACAATGTTACAGGAGTTGGGCAGCACCACCGCAATAAATTAGATGCTCTGCAAAGCTGACCCACAAGACAAGGTTCTGGCTTCCTCCATAGACCCCCACCCCAGTACTGGACATGTTTGCCCATCATGAGGGGGCTGGCAGAGGTTGGAGCTAGATCACTGCAACATGACTCTGCTGGGGGTGCTGTCTCTATTTTGTTCATGAAATAAAAATTAAAAAACCTTAAAAATGTTATTGCTAGATACTGTAAGGCAAAAAACAACAACAAAAATTGTATCTAAACATTGTACTATAGTTGGTAAATAAGTTTTGCACAGAAGCTTCTACTGAAAATACTTAAAGGGTTGCACAAGTAAGTGAATGTATTACAGAGGATGAGAGCCAGATTTCTTACTCCCAGAGAAGGAAGTCACAAATAAGCAATGGGGAAAACTAAATGAACCCTGTGATGCCAGATGAGTGTTACAGATCCTAGTATAAATTCATGCCGATTTTAATACACCAATACATACAGAAACACACACAGAGATGTGTAATATATAGATGCCTAAGTCCATACTGTAAAGAGCTATTTCCTAGCTCTTTCCACTAAGGGGGACTAAAAGTATCTTGTAGTGCCAGAAAATCAGGAAGTATTAAACACATGCAAACACACACATGCACACACAGATGGGGCATGCGAAAGGACATGGGAATCCAAGAACCAAAGTTGGGCCAGACTTGGCAACTCATTTCTAACAATTATGATTGGATACTGTCATATTATGGAAAGGTACAAGTCATGACTTCACAGTGGAAGACACAACCCTAACCAAATGATCAAGGTTAACATCAATTCAATACCCCAAATCCTCTTGGTCTGTTTCCAAAATGTCAGCGATAGCCATGTTGATATTCTGTTTATCTCATACCCTGATTAAGATTCAAAAAGAGGGGACCAGCAGTTGGCGTAATGGCTATGTCACTGGACTCCCACGTAGTTGACCGCAGTTCGAGTCCTGGACCCAGTGGCTTACACTCACGCCGGGCACGTGTGTGTGCGTGCCCAAGATCCCAAGAGGAGAATGGAGAAGGGATTGTGGCGTGGCCATCCCCCCTGGGGGGTGATTTCTTGCTTTCTGTTTCTCTGTCTTTCTGGTGAGCACATGGGTGTTATAGCAAAAGCCTCTAAAAAAAAAGAAAGAAAGAAAAAGAAAAGATCCAAAAAGAAGGGTACTTCGCTTCTGGAAGTATACTTTCCCAAAATGTATAATGTCAGTCTAGCCACAAGAAACCAAAATCCAAACTGGTGGGACATTCTACAAACAAGCTGACCAGTACCTTTGAAAGTACCAAGGTCAGAAAAAAAAAAGAAAAAGAAAAGATTGGGGAAAAACTGCCTCAGGTCAGAGAGGACTAAGGACACATGATGACTAAATGCAATATGGTATCTTAAGGTGGATCCTGAAACAGAAAACAGACATTAGTGGACGACTGATGAAATCCAGGCCTACAGCTCAGTTAAGTCTCGTACCTGTGTCCATTTCTCAATTTTGACAAAGAATGAAAAATGTCAGTATCAGGAGAAGTTGGATGAACAGTATACAGGAACACTCTGCACAGGTCTGGAACTCCAGTGTAAATCGACAATTATTTCAAAATCTAAAAAAATAAATCATGTGGAACAGGGTTTTTCGACCTCGGTACTACGGATGTTTTGGGACAGACAATTCTTTGTTGTGGGGCTATCATGATTAACAGGAAGTTTAACTATGTCACTGGCTTCCACACGCTAGATGTCAAGAACTCACATTCCCGATTAATACAACCAAATGTCTCCAGAGACTGACAGATGTACCCAGTGGGGTGGGGGAGGCAGCAGAAGGGCTCTAGGATGAGACCACTGATGCAGAGTTAAATACTTGAACAGGAAAGTTATCTCTGAAGCATTGCTAAGAGGGAGAAACAGGCAGAATGCAGAACAGCATGTAATAGCTGAGTCTATTTACATAAAGCACACACACATGTGCATAATACATAGACAAATGTCTAGGAGGATGCACACCAAAATGTTAAAAATATTTACTCCTGGGGCTGGCAGGTGGTGTGATGGTAAAGAGTGCTGGACTCCCACATGGCCGACCACAGTTCAAGTCCTGGACCTGGTGGCCTGCTTTCTCACTTTCCAACTCTCTCATGCTCTCACACTCTGTCCCTCTCTGGTCAAATTTAAATAAATAAATAAATACAAATAATTCTTAAAAAAAAAAAAAAACTTACTCCAGGGCCTGCTGCAGAGCCTGCTGGTTGGACGAGCCAGATGCCACATGGCGGACTGTGGTTCAAGGTCCAGCCATGACAGCCTAGGGGACATGACAAGCACGTGCGTATACATACATACCCAGGGTCCCAACAGGGCAGAGGAATGAAGGAGAAAGGATTATGTGGCCACGCTCCATTGGAGGGTGCTTTCTTCCTCTCTCTTTCTGTCTCTGGCAAGTGCCTGTGCCCTCTGGATAGATTAATCAATAAAAATGGTTACCCTGGAGTCAGCCTATGTCCTTGTGGTTAAGGGAGCTGGATCCCAAGCAGCCAACCGTATAGTTTGAGTCCCAGACACAAAGGCTTGAAAAACACTCCCTGCATATGCATATCTGTGCCCAAAATTCTGGAAGGAGGGAACAATGGAGAAGGGATTGCAGCATGACCATTCCTCATGGGGGCGTGCTTTCTTCTTCTCCCTCTCTTTTGGTCTACCTCTCTCTAGTAAGTACACACACCCTCTGGCAAATATTTTTTTTAAAAAAAAAGTTTACCGGGAACCAGCAGTTAGCGTAATGGCTATGTCGCTGGACTCCCACATAGTCGACCGCGGTTCGCGTCCCAGACCCGGTGGCTTAAAACTCACGCTGGGCGCGTGTGCGTGCGTGCCCAAGATCCCGAGAGGAGAATGGAGGAGAAGGGATTGCGGCGTGACCATCCCCCCTGGGGGGTGATTTCTCGCTTTCTGTCTCTAATGTCTCTCTCTGTCTGTCTGGCGAGCACACGCGCCCTATAGTGAAAATCTCTCCAAAAAAGATTACCTACTCCTGGATGTGGGGCCAACAGGTGGCATGGTGGTTAAGGGTGCTGGTCTCCCACAATGTTGACTACGGTTTGAGTCTCGGACCTGGTAACTTGCTTTCTCACTTTCCCTCCCTCTCTCTTTCTCACTCTGTCCCTCTCTGGTCTGGTCAAATTAAATAAGTTAAATAACACAATTTTTTTTTTTTTAAGAGATTTTCACTGTAGGGCACGTGCGCTCGCCAGACAGACAGAGAGAGACATAGAGACAGAAAGCGAGAAATCACCCCCCAGGGGGGATGGTCACGCCGCAATCCCTTCTCCTCCATTCTCCTCTCGGGATCTTGGGCACGCACGCACACGCGCCCGGTGTGAGTTTTAAGCCACCGGGTCCGAGACACGAACCGCGGTCGACTACGTGGGAGTCCAGCGACATAGCCATTATGCTAACTGCTGGTTCCCAATAACACAATTATTTAATTAAAATAAATTTTTAGAGATTACCCCTATATGCTAAGACTATGGCTATATTTTTTAATTAGCACATCTCATTTTTTCCAAACATAAAAACACTTCATTCTCATCATTTTCTTTGTAATGCTTCTAATTCAAAAACCCAAATCCTCTTGGTCTGTTCCCAAAGTGTCAAAATAGTGACCTCTTCTCCCCAGGCACAGCTCAACCCCAGTCCTACTCACCTGGGCTAACACGACAGAGTCGTAAACTGGTGTTCCCTCTCAGACCCACGTTCTACCCAACCATCAGTTCTTTCACAAAACAGATTGACTATAACTTCCATGTTTAAAGCCCCAAACTTTACAGCATGGCTTTCAATGACCTCAGTGATTTGTTCCCAGGGTCTACACTTTTAGTTTTACCTCCTACCACATCCTTCAAGAATCCTCTATGCCAGGTCATTCCTTTTATTCTTGCTTGACTTTGTTCACACCATTCTTTTGTCATGAATAGTCTTCCCTCTTCTCTGCCTGGTAAAATATGCACAGTTGTACAAAATAAAAAAACGGAATATGGCACAGCCAGCCAGTGGCATGGTGGTTAAGGCAGCTGGATACCACATGACCAACTGTGTGGTTCAGATCCCAGCAGCTCAAAAAACATGCTCTAGGGCACAGTGGTAAACTCTGCTAAAGAGAAGCTGGGTCCCACATGGCAACTGCAGTTTGAATCCCCAACCCAGTCAGCCTGAAATACTCCAGACATATACACAATTGCCCCAAACCTGACAATCTGGAGGACTGGAAGAAGAGGATCTGACCAGACCCTGTGGAAGGTGACCTTCTCTCTCACACGCATACACACGAGGTCTACCATGAATAAAGAAACAAAAAACCTACACTAGAAACCAAAATCAATCCCATAAAGCACACTAGAACACACACATGTACTTCTATACACACCAGGTAACTTAACCCTCAAATCGTTTTTGGAGTGGAGCTGTTCAATACCCTGCCCAAAGCCCTGAGCATCAGGGCAAGAACTGCATCCTCAGAGGAGGATCAGAATCTAGAAGCCTTACTGTGCTCACCTCTGGCCTCCCATTCGCCCAGCAGTCACTTCTCCTCCCTCATATGACATATGAGACCTGACTCCAAAGTTTCCACGTGGCTGCAAAAAAAGTGACCATTTATGAACAGCACACCCAGCTCAATGCTGCAGCCACAGTGCAGGGGAGCCAAGGGACTAGGACTTCATATATATAAATAAAATGAGTTTAAAATTTGGGGATTTTAGGTCAGCAAGTGGCATGGTAGTTAAGGTGCTGAACTCCCACAGAGCCAAACATAGTTTGATTCCCAGATCTGGTGGCTTGAAATTCACACCAGGTGCAGGTGCGTGCAAGCCCCAAAATCCCAAGGGTAGTGTGGCCATCCTCTCTAGGGAGTAATTTCTCACTTTCCCTCTTTCTCTCTCTTTCTCTCTCTCTGAGTGCATGCACCCTAAGACAAAAAAACTAAAAAATAATAATAATTTGAGATTTCTTTCTTAGCCTCTTGGCAGGCTCAACCCTTTCAAAATATAGCCACAACCAATTGTGGCAAATGGACTCCAGCAAGGCCCCACCCCTCCTGGTTAACATCTTTGTGCCTTTTATTTCATGTCCTATTAAGCCACTGTGACCTACCAACCCGCCATCCCCCCTTTCATATCCCCGATGCATCCTAGATCTCCCTTGAACACTGACAGCCAGTACCAAACGCTGGTACAAAACGCTGCTCCTAAATTATGTCCCTAAGCAGACAAAAAGAACAGAGAGCTCCCATCTCTTAGGTGACACATACTCTGCTTGCTAGTCAGACTGTCAAAGTCATGTGCGTCTCCTCTTATGGGGAGCTGTGCTCCTATGTGTGCTACTGCTTCTCCGCAGGGCTTGGAGAACGGCCATCGGAGATACTTGCTCTCTCTAACTCCAGCGGAACACTGTTTACCTTCTCTTGGCACACGGCTGGCCGTCTGCACTTCCAGGCAGTCACTACACACGTTAGACAAGTGCCTTCAAGTTTCTCAGCACCATGTTCCACCAGTCACTGAAGGCAATGCATTGTTCCTTCAATTTACATGCCAAGACAGACAGGCTGAAAAGAAGACCTTCAGTATCATCTTCCTGAAATTTATCAGACTCTACAAACGAGTTAGAAGACCCAGATCCAATTCCCAGAAGCCTGAGCATCTTGCAGTGTGATCTCTACTTCGCTCTTTAATCTCTCGGTACCTCAGTTTTTCCATCCTGGAAAACAGGGATTGTATTACCTGTCTCTCCTTGAATTCAGGCTCACTACTGAATGAGAATATTTGTTTCTGTAATTCGTAGAACAACTACAGTTTGAGAAACTCAGAAAATTGAGCACAATTTCTTCAACAGACCTGCCTTTTGTCAGATCTTACTTTTATCACACCTGCCGTGCAGAAATCCACAACTGAACCCACTAGAAGCTCTTAAACAATCCCTCAAAAGTAGTTCTGGCTTCCCACCCTACAAATCACACACAGAAGAATATTGGGGGTAGGGGCTAGCAGGTGGCACGGTGGTTGAGGGTGCTGGACTTCCACATGGCCGACCGCAGTTTGAGTCCTGGATCTGGCGGCTTTCTCTCTCTCTTCCCCACTCTGGTCAAAAGTAATTAATTAATTAATTTTTAAAAAGAATACTGGGGGTCCAGCCTAGTGGTGCAAGCAGCAGCAGTGCTGAAAGCAACATGGCCAACTGCAATGCCCACACCAGCCTGAAACATGCCAGGTGCGTGCACTCATGCCCAAGATCATGACGAGCCAGACGGCCAGGGAAAGGGGATCGTAGCATGATGAGACCCTGTTGAAGGGCTCTCTCTCGCTCGCTCTCACTGCACAGATGAGAATAAACTTTAAGAACAGAATAATGAGGAGGTCAGCCCTGTGGCCTAGTGGTTAAGGGAGCCAGATCCCATATAGCCAACTGCACAATTCAAATTCTAACACCAGAGGCTTGAAAGACATGCCAAACGTGTGTGCAGGGGTGCTCCCATCCTGTTGAGGGGTGCTTTTTCCCTCCCTCCCTCTCTGGTGAGTATATACACCCTCTGGCAGATTAAAAACAGAATGGGGGCCAGCCCCATACCCCGAGAGTTAAGAGAGCTGGATCCCACATGGTCAACACAGTAGAAATTCCAGCCCCAGCAGCTTGAACACACCAGACACCTGTGCACACTATGTGCCCACAATCCTGAAGGGATGTAGAAATGAAAAGGGACTGCAGTGTGACCGTGCCTCATGCCTTCTCCCTGTCTGTCTCCCCTCCTCTCTCTCTGGCCAGTGCACATGCTCTTTGCCATTTGGAAAAAAAAAAAAAAAAAAAAGAATGGGAAGCAAGAGGCCAGGCAAGGCCTCCAGAGGTGAGGTCAAATTATATGAGGCTACATAGTCCTCCAGACTCACAACTCTTAACAATCCCATTGTAGGGACCAGCAGTTAGCATAATGGCTATGTCGCTAGACTCCCACGTAGTCAACCGCGGTTCCAGTCTCGGACCCGGTGGCTTAAACTCACGCCGGGCACGTGTGCGTGCATGCCCAAGATCCCGAGAAGAGAATGGAGGAGAATGGAGAAGGGATTGCGGGGTAATCATGCCCCCTGGGGGGTGATTTCCTGCTTTCTGTCTCTCTGTCTCTTTCTGTCTGTCTGGCGAGCGCACGCGCCCTATAGCAAAAACCTCTCAAAAAAAAAAACCAAACAATCCCATTGTAGTTTTGCCACAAAGAGGTTACCTCAATACTTAGGGTAATTCACTTATTCAACATTTATGGAAACAAGAACTGCCCTGCAGGAGAATCCCTGAGATAAATGTGGGGGGTGGAGGGGTGGGGGGGACACAGAAGTATGAGATACCTGACAATTTAAGATTTAGACTGTTTTACAATAATTTTGTTTGAGTCCCCAGTATACTTCTGAATACAAAATTCTGGCGAGCACACCAAAAGAGATCATTAAAACGCAGAGCCTGCAGTTTTGTGGGTGTTTTGTTTTGTTCTGCTTTGCGTGTATGTGGGTGGTGTTTTAGGGTCTCCTTGTGTCACTAGCCTCCTCATCAGTAGCTGGGACATGCCACTAGCATCTGGTTTTTTAGAGTGGGCTGGGAATCACTCAGGCCTATGTGGCTTTGCCTGTGGAGAAATGGCATCCAGTAGCCATTTCCACAGCTGAGACATGATTTTTATAAACCCAATCTGTAGGGGTGAGCAGGTGGCATAATGGTTAAGGCACTGGATTCCCACATAGTCGACCACGGTTAGTCTCATGGCTTGGCTTGACAGTCACACCAGGCACATGTGTGTGCGTGCCCTGAATCCCAAGAGGAGAATGGGGAAGAGACTGCGGTGTGGCCACCCACCCTGCCCCCTAGGGAGGTGGTTTCTCACTTTCACTCTCTCTGTCTCTGTGTCTTCGGCAAGTACACGTAACCTATAGCAAAAATCTCTCTTAAAAAAAAAAAAGAAAAAGAAAGAAAGAAAGAAAAACAGTTTGGAAGTTTTCTAATTATCACACTTTTTTTTTTTGGAGAGGTTTTCGCTATAGGGCGCGTGCGTTCGCCAGAGAGAGACATAGAGACAGAAAGCGAGAAATCACCCCCCAGGGGGGATGGTCACGCCGCAATCCTTTCTCTTCCAGTCTCCTCTCGGGATCTTGGGCACACACGCACACGCGCCCGGCGTATGAGTTTTAAGCCACTGGGTCCGGGATGCGAACTGCGGTCGATTACATGGGAGTCCAGCGACATAGCCATTACGCTAACTGCTGGTTCCCTATTATCACACTTTTTACTTGGTTGCCCTCTGGTCTGCTCTACGAGGCTGTTAACAACAAAGTTGACTTATTTTTTCTGGGCTCTTCACAAGGCCAGTTTCTCCTTTGTTCCAATAATTCTTTCATTTACTTATTTTAATTTTTGCTACAGGGTGTGTGCGCTCATGAGAAACAGAAAGAGAAAGAAGGGAAGTGAGAAATCAGCACCCAGTGGGATGGCCATACCACGAATTCACTCTCCTCCATTCTCCTCTAAATCTTTTGGCCACACATATACCCACATACATACGGCTATTTCTAGGCTGTGGGGTCTGGGACTCAAACTACACAGTCAGCCACTTGGGATCTAGCCCTGTCTTTACGGCAAAGTGGGGATTGGGATGTTAGATCCCACATGGCCAATGTACAGTTCAAATCCAGGACCAGCAGCTTGAAAAACATGCCAGGCAAGAGTGCATGCATACCCAAAATAAACAAGAGGAAAATGGAGAAGGGGTTGTGGCATGGCCATTCTTCCTGTGTGGGAAGCTGCACACCAGCGAGTCTGCTGAGGTTTCTCAGAGAGCAAACAATTACCATGATTGGTTCCCTTCCAAAAACCTGACCTTCGAAACCTTGCTCTGATTGGCCACTAGAATCCCTCAAATTTGCATATCCGGCACCTCATGATTGGTCCAAAAGCAACCAATCATAACCCACTGTT
>NW_006203607.1:2526741-2531335 GCF_000334495.1 Tupaia belangeri chinensis | reverse complement strand
CTGTGACACTGCGTCGTCTCTGTGCTGTACCGTGCTGCCCACAATAAACAGACGACACTGTCGTCTCCGTGCTGTAACACTACGCTGCTTGCCCCGGCTCTCACTCCTTCACTCAGGAAACCCGTTCGGCTGTCCCCCCGGGTCGGGACATTCCTGGAGGTGATTTTTCATATTCTCTCTCTTTGTTTTCTATCTGTCCTTCACCAGCAAGCATAGGCACCCTACAGTAAAAATTTCTTCTTTTTTTTTTTTCTCCCAGAGGTTTTTGCTATAGGGCACCTGCACTTGCCAGAGAGACAGAAAGTGAGAAATCACACACCCCACAGGAGGGGAGGGGGGGATGGCCACGCCACAATCCCTTCTCCTCCAGTCTCCTCTTGGGATCATGGGTATGCACACATATACACCTGGCGTGAGTATAAGCCACCAGGTCCGGGACTCAAACCACGGTCGACTACATGGGAGTCCAGCAACACAGCCATTACGCCAAGTACTGGTCCCACAGCAAAAACTTCTTTAAATGTTTAATTTTTTAAAAACAATTATTTTACTTAACTTTATTTATTTATTTTAATTTGACCAGAAAGGGACAGAGTGACAGAGAGAGGAGGTGAGAAAGCAAACCTCCAGGTCCAGGACTCAAACCGCAGTCAACCATGTGGTCATTCAGCACCCTTAACCACCACGCCACCTACCAGTCCTTTAATTTTAATTTTTTTAAAAAGGAAGCATTGGGCCAGCAGGTGGCGTGGTGGTTAAGGGCACTGAACTCCCACATGACCGACCACAGTTCAAGTCTGGACTTAGTGGCTTGCTTTCTCACTTTCCCTCTCCCCCCCCCTCTCTCACTCTTACTCTCATTCCCACTCTATCCCTCTCTGGTCAAATTAAAAATAAAGTTAAATAAAATAATTCTTTAAAAATAAAAAAAAAGGAAGCATTTCTGAGAATGTACATTATAGCTAATACAGAGCCTATATCCACCCTCACTGCCAGAACCTACTTAAAAACAGATGTAAACTTAAGATGATTTATTGATAACATTTTCTTGACAGGGACCATGTATGGCATACAGCATATGGGGGAGGAGGGTGCAGTCAGAAAAGCCATTAATAATGTGACCTCTGGGGGCCAGCAGGTGGTATGGTGGTTAGGGTGCTGTACACTCCCACATGGCTGACCATGGTTCGAATCCTGGACTTGGTGGCTTGCTTTCTCACTTTCCCTCTCTTTCTTTCTGTGTCTCCCTCTGGTCAAATTAAAAAGTAAATGAATGAATAAATAAAATTAAATAAATAATTATTTTAAAAAAGTAGTGTGACCTCTTAGTAAAACCTGAATGGAGAGGGATCAAGTCATGTGTCTAGGGATGCAGAAGGAACGTGTGAGAGCCACGCAGTGGGTTCATGTCCATGGCATTCTCCCCAGCTATTAACTTCCTAGAGGGCCTACTGCCACTCCCACTGCGCCCTGCAAGGTCTTCCTGACCTAGGTTCGCCATACTCTCCCAGGCACCTACATGTGCTCCAAATCACACTGCATGCATCATTTTCTTCTTCCTCCAATCAGTGACCAACTCACATTACAACGTACCACCTTCACAGCGTTATTCCTTTCTCTGCCCCTCCATCCTGCTAACACCACACCAACCAGAATTACAGAAATTATAGAACGTAACAACTGGAGCGGGCCAGCCACTGTGGTGCAGTGGTGGTGGCACACCCTGCGATGCTGACACCACATGGAAAAGTCCCGGGTTTGCTTCCCGGTTTGCTGTACATACTGGGCATGCACGCATATGCCCATGATGTTGGCTGGCTGGGGCTTGGGTTGCACTATAGTATAAAGACCCATTATTGTGAGTATGAGTGTGTGTGTGTGTGTGTGTGTGTGTGTGTGTGTGTCTAAGAAGAAATAAACAGACAAGGAAAAAAAAAGACTGGAGTGGACCTTGGATGTCAGTGTAACTCCATCTTACTGAAGCCCATTTTGGAGTCGGAAATCCCAGACCACAGATCTGCTATTACGCCACGCTTGGACATTTGGGCATGCCCATTGCACCTGTCTCCTTGTGCCCAAAGCCAACTCCTTGTGCATGCTGCTCACAAATGAACACTCCTTCCGTCGCCTACATCGTGCTGTTCATCTCCCATCCCTAAGCCCCCATAAAACCTCCCTGCTGGACAGTCTCCTGCACCATCCTATGAACAGTATGCTCATCTCACCTCGGATCTTCACTCGTGTTCCTTCTCTCAACAGGCATCTGCTTCTTTTTCACCCACTTAAGTCTGACCTGTTTCCAAGCCCTGTTTCGGAGAGCTTCCCATGATTATACCAGTCTTCCCTGACTTCTCCCCTCTCAGAAGTTCTATAATACTTAATAGTTTACCAGGGCCAACAGGTGTCATGGTGGTTAAGGGTGCTGGATTCCCGTAAGGCCATCCTGGGACTGAATGCTTGCTTTCTCACTTTCTCTCTCTCTCTCTCTCTCTCTTTCTTTCTCTCTCTCACTCTGTCCCTCTCTGGTCAAATTAAAATAAATATATAAAAAAATTAAAATAAGATAAAGTTAAAATAAAATAATTTTTAAAAAGAAAAAAAGTTTACCATAAAATCTAACACTTACAGAGGCCAGCAGATGGTGTGGTGATTAAGGTGCTGGACTACCACATGGCCAACTGCGGTTCAAGTCCCAGACCTGGTGGCTTGCTTTCTCTCTCTCTTTTGCTTTCTGATTCTCTCTGGCCAAATTGAAATCATAATAATAAATTAAATTAAATTAAATAATTTGTTTTAAATCTAACACAGTCTCTCTCTTCTTGATCCTGTCCACTTTGCAAAATATAATCCAATATAACTGCTCAAACACTTATTAGCTCTGCCTTATTTCATGTGTAGCTGGACTACAACTCTCTGAGAACAAAGATTATGGTTTTGTCTCTCCAACAGGGCCTTGCAAAAAAACAGCAGCTACCACATTCTTAGCCATGTGTGCTACATACTGTATTAAGTGCATCGCATACTTTATCTCATTTAATCATCAAAATATTAACGTGTTATTAATTCTTCTATTTTACAGAAGAAGAAACAAAGGCATGAAGATGTTAGCCTGAAGTTGCATGTCCTGGAAAAGACAGGACTGGGATTTGAGCTGAACTGTCTCTCAAAGCTGGTACAAAGTAGGCTGCAAGCAAATATTTGCTGAATTATCCTATAGTTTCATGTTGCTGATGGTCTTGTCACCCTAAATGAACTAATGACGTTAGAAACCATGCCAGGGTGGGGGTGGGTTCCAACCCCATAACTTAGTGGTCAAAGGAACAGGATCTCACATAGCTAACCAGGCTTGAACCCTGCCAATGGTGGCTTGAGAATCGTGCCAAGCACATGTGGGTGTGTCCTAAATCCTGACAGGATAGAGAATGGAGAAGGGACTGTGGCATGACCTTGCTCCAGTGGGGGTTGCTTTCTCCCCTACCTCCCTGGGAGCAAAAAGGAAAAGATACCACGCCCAGAGGACGATGGGGTGCAGTAGGGAGTAGGGACAAGGACTACCCTTCCTTGCTGAGGATCCATCAAGTGCTGGGTTCAGTGCCAGGCATTTCATAGCCAACATCCATCTCCTTTGTCCTCTGAAGATGTGTAACTATAAGTTCTCTTCAACAAATAGATGTTGTAATTTCTCCATCAGAGAGACTTATCCATAATGTCACCTACTCTCAATCAAGCACAAATGTTCCCAGAAGCAATGGGTACCACAGCCCTTCTGGGCTTCCAAGCTCAAAGAGGACAAAGGCCCCTCAACTCAGACGGGCCAGTAGGGTTTAAAATCTGCTGGAACAAACACTTCATTTCAGGACAGGATACCTGCTCTTCAGTCTAACTTTGACGATCTCATTTACTAAGCCTTATGAGGTAGGTGACATTTTTCCACTTTACAAATACGATAACCTCCAAATGAAAGATGCTGTTAATCACGTGGACAATGGCAGACTCCGGAGTAGAATCCAGATCTCACTCTACCCTATTCCACTTCCCTGCGAGCCACGCCTCGGTGGTACCACATTTATCCTGGTCTCGCTCTTAGGGCTAGTTAAACAAAACCTCTAGAGTAATTTTCATTCTTAAAACATTTATTAGATGCCTATATGTCAACCTCGTAGGTTCAAGTACATCTTCTCTGCTTATTCAACACGTAAAACTGAGAAAGTCATTTACCTCCTCCCTAGGCCCGAATTCCCTCATCGCAAATGGACATCACAGTTCCCAGCAAACGACAATGTCGTAGAAGTTCAGGAGATGATGGAGAAACGCCCGCAGTGTCTGGCACATGGTGGGCCTCTAAGAATGGGTTCCCTTCACTACCCTCTCCGTCTCCACACGCCTCGGGGTTCACCCTCTACGACCAAGCGACAGGGTGTCCACTCGACCAGAAGGCCGTCCGCGACCTTCCCCGGCCCGGGGCCAGCCGCACGGCCATACCTGCATGGAGTCAGCGCTGACGATCTCGCCACCGAGTTTCTGGCCTAGCTGCAACGCCAGCGTGGACTTGCCGGTGCCGGTGGCCCCGAGAATCACTACAAGAGGCAGTGTC
>NW_006203607.1:2510651-2526722 GCF_000334495.1 Tupaia belangeri chinensis | reverse complement strand
ACACCCCGCCGTCCCCCCGCCACGGCCGCCATCTTGAAGACATCTGCGCTTGCGCCAGAGCAGCTGTCCCCATGGCAACTGCCAGTGCGCATGCGCGGAGCACCGGCTTTGAGGGCAGATACTGTGAAGGGGATGCTTGGGTGGGGAGGGCAGTGACTGGAATGCCAAGCTTGGGAGGTTCGCGACGCGGCTGCCATCGGCACCTCCCACCCCTTTTAATGGGGAACGTCAGCCCTATCCAAAATAGATCCGAACCTATTTTGCTTTGTTTAAGCCACTCCCTTTTTTTTTTTTTTTTTTTAAGATAGCACTAATGACAATATAAAGTTATATGTTAGGGTTTCTTGCTTATTGACTGACTTCTGGGGAGAATAAAGGCAAGGAACAAATTCAGCCCTAGCACAGTACCCGGTGCTGGATAGACACCCAATAATCGTGAAGTGGAGAGGGGAATGCCTTGCCTCGCTAGTGCTGGAACCAACAACCTCAGGGGTGTGGCATCCTCCAGATTTGGGTCTGCCGGGTTCTCCACGAGAGCGGCCGCTTTTAAATTTTCATCCCACAGTGAGACCTCGGACACAATCCACAGGCAGGACAGAATTGACCAACTCCTTGGCCAAAGGATGCAAGAGAAAAACAAACAAGTAACAGCGATCCACAAAATGGGAAGAGGAAAGAAAGGAAAGCAGAAAGGATAAAGTAGTTGCAATGCTCAGATTAAAGCGGGAGCGGAGAAATTTGGAACAGAGAGGACCAAAATTCAGAAGATTCCACATCTGTTTTTAAAAGGTCTTTGGAATCAGATGGACTTAATTTCACATCCCAGCTTTGTCACTTATCTTTTGTGTGACCTCCATTAACTTCACCTCTTAACCTCAGTGTGTGTTTTTTGTTTGTTTTTTGGTTTGGTTTGGTTTGGTTTTAGTTTGATATAGATCATGTGCTGCATTTGCCAGACACAGACAGAGAGAGAGAAAGGTAAAGGGAGAGAAAATAAGAAATCACTGCCCCAAGGGGATGGCCATGCCACAATCATGTCTCCATTTTCCTCTTGAGATTTTGGGGAGACACGCACACATACTCCATGTGGTTTCCAAGCCACCAGGTCTGGGACTCAAACCGTGAAGTCAGCCATGTGGGATCCAGCCATCTTAACCACCATGCCACAGGCTGGCCAGCCTCAGTGTTCTTATCTTTTAAATTCCGCTCAGGATTGCCACAAGGAGAAAATGAAGTAACGTCTGAAAAGTGCCTGTTACAGTGCCCTGGCACGTAGCAAGCGCCATTTGTTGAACACTTCGGATTATTATAATGGTAACAGCCCATCTGCCTCAGTAAAGCGGTAAGAGCAGCAGCCTAAGGGCTGAGAAATTTTCAGAAATGTGTAAAATTTCAAGTAACATGCCTAAATGCCTATTCTGCTAACCCCTTGTTAGCCAGTATAAGTGTTCCAATTACTTTGCTCCATGAGGTCGGCTATATCGAGCTTTCTGGTCATATCACCAGGATATCTTAGGCCGGAGGATTGACCCCTAAAAGTTTCAAGCATATACCAAGCCTGCCTAAAATGACTGCCAATACATTTTTCTTTTTCTTCTCTCTTTTTTTGCTACAGGGTGCATGCTCTCACCAAAGAGAGAGAGAAGGAGAAAGTGAGAAAGCACCTCTTCCCCAGGGGGAATGGCCACAACACAAATGCTTCTCCTCCTTTCTCTTCTCAGTTCAGGCATGCATGCACACGTGCCCAGCATGTTTTTCAAGCCTCTGGGTCCAGGACTTGAACCACACAGTCGGTCATGTGGAATCCAGCCACCTCAGCCACCATGCCAATAGCTGGTCTAATCAATGCATTTTTTTTTTCTTTAAAAAAATACACTTTTTGGGAATCAGCAGTTAGCGTAATGGCTATGTCGCTGGACTCCCACGTAGTCGACCGCGGTTCGTGTCCCGGACCCGGTGGCTTAAAACTCACGCCGGGCACGTGTGCGTACGTGCCCAAGATCCCCAGAGGAGAATGGAAGAGAAGGGATTGCGGCGTGACCATCCCCCCTGGGGGGTGATTTCTCGCTTTCTGTCTCTATGTCTCTCTCTGTCTGTCTGGCGAGCGCACACGCCCTTCAGTGAAAATCTCTCAAAAAAAAAAAAAGAAAAAAAAATACACTTTTTAAAAATAATTATTTTTATTTAACTTTATTTATTTTTAATTTGACCAGAGAGGGACAGAGTGAGAGCGAGAGGGAGAGAGAAAGTGAGAAAGCAAGCCACTTGGTCTGGGACTCGAACCATGTGGAAATCCAGCCTTTAACCACACCACCTGCCAGCCCTCCCAACCAGTGCATTTCTAAATTCCTCCTGGCATAATGGCCATTCTTATAGACCCAGCCTAAACCTTGTAGCCACATATATTGTCTGGGAAACGTTGGTTTCCAGCTCTGGGTCCCCTATACTTCCTTGCTCAATCCAGTTTGCTTTGACAGAAAAAAAAAATCCCGTTCTCTCCCATTTGTGGTAACTGCCTAGGGCTGGGTTTGAAATGGAGATGCACGACCACGTATTGGCAGACACACTCACATGACGGTTGTTAACTGTAGAACCTTTGCCTGGAGACTTTCAGAGGGTATGGTTACCATGACAACCACCAGAAGAAAAATGGCAGTCCAGAGAAATGATGCAAATAAAGAAAAAAGGAGGCTGATTTGATGATGGCAATCTGACCATGACAGGATATACTCACTCACAGATGGGCTAGGGCTGTCTTAAGTCATGACCAAGTGACTGTTACTAGAGAAAAAGAAAACGAGGGAGGTGGAATTTACCACCAAGAGACCAGAAGAGGAAGAGGCTCGTTACCAAGGCAACTGGGGAGAAAGGAATGGAAAAATGGGGCTTCCTCACAGCAGCAGAAAATTGCTTCTAGCCAAGCAACACAGGACTGTTGCTATAGAAACAAGGAGAACAGGGATCCTGTAGACCATGGGGAGAATTATACTGAAATGCGGAGCAGGAGAGACTCCTAAATCAGAACGGAGCCTGTGTCCAAAACAAATGAGAAGTGAGGAGAACATAGGGCCCTTTCCACCCATTGTACTTCTACCAGGCCTAACAAAAGACGGTGGGGACACGTTTTCACATACACCTTGGGCTGTGTTATGTGGAGCTCCATTTGTCTTCCTCATGAGCTCCTGGACTCTATACTAAAAACAGTTCTGAAAGATATTCTGTATCTTGAAATCGGAACCGAAGACATTAAGTTCAAGGTAAAATTGGGCAATTGAAGTCTATGCCCGAGAGTTAGTATTTCTAAAAACGACAATGACAACATGAAGTCTCTAATGGGAACTTTGGCAGGAGACAAAAGAAGGCACAAGGAGTCCGGAAAGCTACCTGTACCCATGCCCAGGTGTCACCCCTGACCACCACCACCCCACCCCTTCTGTGATGCTGATGAGAAGTAGCTCACTCCGTTCTGAAAGGGGGCTCCAGAGGAGGGTGAATGAGTACCTGTGAGGTGACAGATGCAGAGGTCCATTTCCAGGACACGCCCCACAATGCAGACTATTGTGGGCAAAGAAATTCTAGCTTTAGGGGCCAGCAGGTGGCATGGTGGTTGAGGGCTCTGGACTCCCACATGGCCGACCACGGTTTGAGTTCCAGACCTCGCAGCTTACTTTCTCTCTCTCTCTCTCTCTCTCTCTCTCTCTCTCTCTCTCTCTCTCTCCATCTCTGGTCAAATTAAAAAATAAATAAATAGATAAATAGGGTTAAGTCAAAAAAAGAAAGAAAGAAATTCTAGTGTTAAAGGCCAAAATGCCAGGACAGGTTGTCTGGAAGAGAGTATCTAAAATAAAGGAACGAGGTCCTAGGGAAACTAAAATTACTTAGAGGGTAATAATCCTTCCCAGCCCTTCCGAAAGCCTCCAGTGTGTCACCTAGTTATCACCCCCAGAGCGTGTGCGTGTGTGTGCGCACGTGTGTGCGTGCGTTGTGCCTCAGGGGCAGGCGTAGAGTCAAGCTGGGCCTCTCTACACCTCCCTGGCCTTTTGGGAGCAGTACACAGGTGGGTGGGCATGGAAAGAGCAGAAAAGGGAAAGGGAGAGGTGCAAAAGGCAGGGAGGGAAATCTGGGGGTGACTCATGAGTGTTTGTTGTGTCCTTTCCTGTCATCCGTACGCTTTAAATAATTTACTCTAAAAGGAGCATATAGGGAGGTAAAAGCTGAAGCCATTCAAATAACAGGGCAAGTCAAAGTAGGTCATCCGGGGCCAGGCCGTGGCTTAGTGGTTAAGGCTGCTGTATCCCACCTGGCCAACTACATGTTTGAGTCCCGTAACCGGCAGTCTGAGAAAACACCATGCATATGTGTGTGCACACCCGAAATCCCAGAAGGAAGGGCAAATAGAGGAGAAGGGATTGTGGCATGATCATTCCCATTTGGAAGGGGGTGCTTTCTCCCTCTCCCTCTCCCCCTCTCTAAAATCAATCAATCAATTAATCTGGCAAGGTCTATACCCTCTAGCAAAGATAGAAGAACATGGATGATTCAGTATATCTGCACTCCAGCAAAATTCATAATAGGTAAGAGTCCAGTGTTAAGTCCAGTGTTAAGACACTGGACTTCTGCATGGTCGACCCCAGTTTGAGTCCCATACCTGGAGGCTTGAAACTCACACAGAGTGAGCGGGTACATGCCCAAAATCCCAAGAGGAGAATAGAGGAGAAGGGGTGGTGGTGCAGCCATCCCTCCAGGAGGTGATTTCCCACTCTCTCTCTCTCTGTCTCCCCAGTGAGTGCATGTGCACTCTAAGTAAAAATCTCTCTCTAAAATAAATCAGTTAATTAAATAAATAATAATTTTGGGCCAACACGTGGTATCATTACTAAGGTAGCTGCATCGCACGTGGCTAGCTACATGGTTCAAGTCCGAACCTGGCAGCTTGACAAACATGCTGGCACATGTGTGTGCATGCTCAAAATCCCAAAAGGAGAAAGGAGGAGAAGGAATTGTAGTGCACTCACCCCTCTAGGGGTGCTTTCTTTCTCTCTCTCTCTCCCCTCTTTCCATCTTTCTGACAAGCACACACATCCTCCGACAGTTTTGTTTTGTTTTTGTTTTTGTTTTAACTCTCTCATGGTTCCGGAAACCAGAAGTCTGAGGTCAGGGTGTCCACAGGCCATGTTCCCTTGCTTCCTTCTAGGAGAAAATTCTTCCTTGCCCCTTTCAGCCTCTGCTGGTGGTCAGCAATCCTTGGCATTCCTTGGCTTATGGCGGCACAACCCTATTCTGTCTCTGTCTTCATGCCACCATTCCCCTGTGTGTGCCTCTGTGTCCAAATTCCCTCTCTTTGGTACAACAGTCATTAGGCTCACCCTAATCTAGCATGACCTCATTTTAACTTGACACCTGCAAAGAATGCTTTTCCAATTAAGGTCACATTCATTGGTTCTGGAAGGACATGAATTTTGGTCGTGGTAAGACAGCTGGGGTCAAGATTCCCCCCAGTACAATGCCTATGAGTGATTTCATACCTTACATTGGTTCTGTAGATTCATTTTTTTAAAGAATTATTCATTTAATTTTATTTATTCATTCATCTTTTCCAGTTTGACCAGAGAGAGACAGAGAGAGAGAGAAAGCGAGAAAGCAAGTCACCAGGTCCAGGACTCGAACCATGGTCAACCATGTGGGAGTGTCCAGCACCTTAACCACCACGTCACCTGCTGGTCCCTGATTCCTTTTTATTTTTTTTAGAATTATTTATTTTTTATATTATTATTATTTTGTTATAGCGCACATGTACTCATCAGAGAGAGACAGAGAGAGAAAATGAGGAGGCAAGCTGCCAGGTTCAGGACTCGAACCATGGTCAGCCACGTCGGAATCCAATGCCTCAACCACCATGCCACATTGCTGGTCCCATGAATTCCTTTTTACTTACTGTTTCCATTGGTGATTGGCCAGTTCAAACTTGGAAGCATCAGAACTGCTCAAAATAAGCGAGAGGAAGAGAATGGAGCTCATCTTGTTGCAGGGTTCATGTCTCACCTGAAGTTGAATTATAGAGTTTGCTCCAGAGCACACCAGAATGTTCTCAGAGAGGGCTCACTTCTGAGCTGCTCAGCCCCTCAGGAGAACTTGCACACTAAGCCGTCAGAGACCTTTCCAGCTCTAATCTTATTGCTCTCTCAAGCCTCCTCTGGCCTCTTCTCTTTCTCCTGGTTGACATTCTGGGCCTTAATCATCTTTATACCTTGATGAGTCTCAAACCTGCATATTCCATTCAAACCTCTTTCTAAAGCTTCAGTGTTGGGGCCAGCAGGTGGCATGGTGGCTAAAGTGCTGGACTCTTGCATGGCCAAGTGTGGTTAGAGTCCAGGACCTGGTGGGCTGAAAATCATGCGAGGCATGTTTGTGTATGTGCCCCAAATCCCAAGAGGAGATGGAGGAGAAGGGATTGCTATGTGGCCATCTACCCTGGAAGTGATGTCTCACTTTCCCTCTCTGTCTCTCTGTGGTGGGTGCATACACCCTATGACAAAATAAATAAATAGAGCTTCAGTAACACATTTCCAACTTTCTGCTGGTTGCATGACTCCCTCACCTCCATCTCATTGTGTTCCAAACCACAATCATTTTCTTCCCTTGACTTCTCTGTTAAAGACTAACAAGAGGATTTTGACTATTGAAAGAATTCCCTTAGTTATCTAGTGCAACTCTCCTTGTTTTGTAAAAATGAGACTCCCCAGGGCTGGTCCCACAGTCTAGTGGTGAAGGGAGTCAGATCTCACATGGCCAACTGTGGTTTGAATCTTGGCTCAGCAGTTTGAAAAATACACGGGCGCATGTACATGTGTGCCCGAAAAGTCGGTGGGATGGAAAAATGGAGACGGGATTGTAGCATGATCATACCCGATTGGCGAGTGCTCTCTCTCTCTCTCTCTCTCTCTCTCTCTCGTGAGCACGCATACCCTCTTGTCATTGAAAGAAAATGAGACTAGGTCAGCAGGTGGTACGGTGGTTAAGGCGCTGGATCCTCACGACTGACTTTACAGTCGAGTCCCGGACCCTGCAGCTTGAAAATCATGTGGGACATGTCTGTGTGTGTGTGTGTGTGTGTGTGTGTGTGTTTATATGCACGTGTGCAAACCCAAAATCATGAGAGGAGAGTGGAGAAGGAAGGGATTGCAGCATGGCCATCCCCCTGGAAAGTGATTTCTCACTTTTCCTCTCTTTCTGTCTCTCTGGCCCAGCGAGCATGCACACCTTATAGCAAGTTTTTAAAAAAGAATTATTTTATTTATGTATTCATTCATTTTTAAAATTTGACCAGAGAGACACACAGAGAAAGAGAGAGAGGGAAGGTGAGAAAGCAAGCCACCAAGTCCAGGACCAAAACCATGGACAGCCATGTGGGAATGTCCAGCACCTTAACATGTAAACTGCTGGTCCCCAGCCCTATAGCAATTATTAAAGGGGGGGGGGCCTAGGAGGTGGCATGGTGGTTAAGGACACTGGACTCCCATATGGCCAACCATGGTTCAAGTCCCAGACCTGGTGGCTTTCTCTCTCTCATTGTGTGTCTCTCTCTCATTCTTGCTCTGCCCCTCTCTGGTCAAATTAAAAATAAGTAAAGTGAAATAAAATAATTTTTTCTAAAAAAAAGAGAGAGAGAGAGAACTTAAAAAAGGAAAAAGAAAAAAAAAGAAAAAAAAAGGAAAAATAAAAAGAAAAAAAGAAACTGAGACTACTCGGCTCCCTGCCTCCCCCCAGATTTGGCAAAGCCCTCCCAACCACTCTTGCCCACAGCTATTTCCTCAGCCTGGACACCTTTCTCAACTTCACTTAAGCAAAGACTACCAGTGCTTTTGTCCCTGTTAAAGTCACAATCTCCAAGAACTTTACCGATGACCTAGTGCTCTCTCCCCCTTCTGAGGCGATAGCCCTTCCCTGAAATGCATGGTGCCTTCTGTGGTCAAGTTTGCACACTCACAAACTTCCGGGAGGAAGAAACCAGGGCTCGTGAATCATTGCAGACACATCATTCCTACCATGTGGCCGGCCCTG
Source organism: Tupaia belangeri chinensis (assembly GCF_000334495.1). Classification (NCBI taxonomy): domain Eukaryota; kingdom Metazoa; phylum Chordata; class Mammalia; order Scandentia; family Tupaiidae; genus Tupaia; species Tupaia belangeri. The sequence continues at coordinate 2,518,661 of NW_006203607.1, read as the reverse complement.
TTCAGTGTTAACGGCTCACTTAATCTCTGCAATAATCCTGTGAGGCAGGTATGGCTAGTCTCTCCATTTTACAGAAGGAGACTTTAGGGACTCAAAGAGGTTAATTGATTTGTCCAGCATTACACAGGTAGTAACCCCAAGTCCCTGTTCAAAACTGCTACCCTGTACCATTTCTACCACCTTCTGTGAACGCTTTGCTATTTTCCAAAGCCCTGCGCTTCGACCTGTACACTAATGGGCTTCTCTGGATGCTTTTACCTTCCAGCTTGCCTGGTAGCAATGCAGATTTCTGGCTGTGATTCACTGTGTCAGGCCTTGGGACGGGGCAGGTTCTTCAGCTGTTCGGACTCAGGGCTGAGAGTCACTGCCTTCACAGACAGGTGTGAGAGGGCCAACTCCACGGCTCCCTGGTAGCCTGCTCTCGAGAGTGTCATCCCGTATGGCAACCTCCATTCGAGTCCCCAGCATGGCCAGCCTGAAACACACCAGGCCCACGTACCCATGCCTGAGACTCAACAAGCTGGAGGGTTGGAGGAAGGCGTCATGGTGTGACCAGATCCCATGGAGGGTGCTCATCTTTCTCTCTCACAAGTGCACGCACACATTCTACCATGAGTAAAGAAGTGTGTGAGTGTGTGTGTGTGTGTGTGTGTGTGTGTGTGTACGCTGGATGGAATGGAATCAGTTGACTCCAGCTCAGTTTAAGAAAAATGGAGGGGAACCAGCTCCGTGGCCTAGTGGTTAAGGGAGCTGCATCCCACATGGCCAACTGTGGTTGACCAGTTTGAAAAACATGCAAGACACATGTGCACGTGTGCTCAACATCCCAACAGGATGGAGAAACCAAGAAGGGACCGCGGCACAACCACACCAAACTGGAGGGTGCTTTCTCCCTTTCCCTCTCCCTCTCCCTCTCTCTCTGTCTCTTTCTTAGTAAGTACATACACCCTCTAACAAAAAAAGAAAAGAGAGAAAAAGAAAATTAGCCAAACTATGTACTGGTTAAGTGTTCTGGTTTTGAATCTATATCCCACATGATTGCCCATGGCTGGAATCCTGTTCCCAGCAGCTTGAATAACACGAAGGGTATGTGTGGATGCATGCCTCAAATCCTGACGTGAAGGAGAAATAGAGGAAGTAGAGCTTCGAAATGGCCTCGCTCCATGGAGGGTGGGGATGCGCTCTCTCTCTCTCTCTCGCATGTGCATGTGTGCAAATGCACATGACCTATGACAATTAAAAAGAAAAGACGGAAGGAAGGAAGGGAAGGGTAGAGGGAGAGAAGGGAGAAAAAATAATGGAGGATCTGTGTGTGCAATAGCTCTACAGACACACCACTCCTGATTGCTATGGCCATTGGGTGATGCACTCCCTTCTCCCTCTGCCTGTCTTGACCTCCCCAAACCCTGGCTTCTCCTTCCCTGATGATTAACCACCTCCTGAGGCATCAATATGTGCCCTCCGACTATTTTAGTACTCTTCTGGGGAAATTATTTTTATTTTGTCAATTCTCTCCATCCATCACCTTCCAAATAGGACTACTCTATTCTAGGAGTGGCTGGTTACATTGTTTAAATAACACTAGTCATTTACCATTGTCCACAACAACCCAAAGAAGCAGGTGCGATTATTTATACCGATTTTCCAGACAAGGAAACTGGGACAGAGGGAGGTAAATAATTGCCCAGGGTGGTGCAGCTAGAAGACGCAGAGCCAAGACTGGGAACTGAGACCTGTTGGATGTGAGTGACCAGAAAACCATACGGCTTTTCACCAGTTTAAAGGCAATCCAGTATGGACTGGGCACCTCCTGGCCCCCTGGCACTTAGCCTAATCGGTTAATAACACACCTGATTAGAGGCTGCAAGACCATATTTACATGTCCTTGCCAAGAGAATGGTAACATTAATACAGTTGAGCTCTTTGGCGGGAGCAGTTCTAAATAAACACACATTAACAAAAGCCACCCACTGGGCTTACAGTAGAAGTGCCCACACACCAACGGAACTGTAGCTGACACATTTAGACACCTCCCCTCCCTAGGACGCCAGTCATCCATCAGCTCCAACTGGTTATCTTATCCTCACAGGGAACCTCTCTCCCTCCTATCGCCTTCCAGATCAACAAAGCCACCCTACACCTCTTTTCCCCTACTAAAGTGATTATTCCGAACGACCCTGACCTCAGCAGCACGTTAGAAAAATTCAGGACTACTAAGAGAGTTTAACCTGCCTCAGGTCCCCCAAAATCGCTGCCAACAGGGGCAGGAGTTCAGCACCTGCTTCAGGCTTTTATTGTCTAACCGACAGGACAGGGTGACCTCTCTTTGTCCCTTATTGTCCTCTCCCTCAAGTTGGGCGGGTAGTCCCTTAGGTGTGTACTCTTCAGAGGCAAACCTAATTTGTAAAAATTGTTCTCCGAAACCCAGGAATAAACTCCTGGCTATTTTCAGACAAAGATAGAGGTAGGAGTCTGTAGAAAGGAGCTGGGAAGGAGCTTAAAATACTTCACATTCCAGAAACACCCTCCCTTTCCCCCCAGGAGATGGCTTTATTCCCACTCTTTTCTCAGCAGAGTTGACTCAAAGGAGCTGAAGCGGGAGTCAGGCAGCTGGTACTAGCTGTGTGGGCTTGGACAAATGACGCTTAAATGCCTCCGACTTTGCGTTGCTTCTCTGTGAAATGGGGCCGACACTACCCTGCTCCCAGTTCTCCTGAGAACTGAGACATGCAAAACGACCAGCATTAGTCCTGTACCTGAGGGTCCCTACCATTATATTGAATGTCTGCATTCCCCCCAACCCCCAGGTTAAAAAGTACTATAAATTAGTGTCCTGAAAAGGAAGTTGAAAGCTGGCAGGTGCGGTGGTGGTTAAGGTACTGGACTCCCACATGGCTGACCACAGTTCAAGTCCTAGACCTGGTGGCTTGCTTTCTCACTTTCCCTTTCTCTCTCTCTCTTTATTGCTCTCTGGCCAACTTAAAAAAATAATAACGGGACCAGCAGATGGCATAATGGCTACGTCGCTGGACTCCCATGTAGTCAACTGCGGTTTGAGTCCCCGACCCAGTGGCTTAAACTCACACCGTGCGCGTGTGTGTGCGTGCCCAAGATCCCAAGATGAGAGTAAAGGAGAAGGGATTGCAACGTGGTCATCTCCCCTGGGGGTGATTTCTCACTTTCTGTCTCTCTGTCTCTCTCTCTCTTTCTGGTGAGCCCAAGTGCCCTATAGCAAAAACCTCTACAAAACAAAACAAAACAAAAATACAAGTAAAGTTAAATAAATAAATCATTATTTAGTTTTTTCTTTTTTGGGGTCAGGCTCACGGAGCATCACATTTTACCTCTGCACCACTCTCTGGCCCTTTCACCCTCTCTTTTTTTAATTTCTGAAGAATTATTTATTTATTGAGGACCAGCAGTTGGCATAATGGCTATGTCGCTGAACTTCCATGTAGCCGACCGTGGTTTGAGTCCTGGACCCGGTGGCTTAAAACTCACGCTGGGCGCGTTGCATGCATGCCCAAGATCCCGAGAGGAGAATGGAGGAGAAGGGATTGCAGCGTGACCATCCCCCCTGGGGGGTGATTTCTCGTTTCTATCTATGTCTCGCTCTGTCTGTCTGGCAAGCGCATGCGCCCTATAGCAAAACAAACAAACAAACAAACAAAAAAAAAACCTCTCCAAAAAAAAAGGTGAACGAATACCCTGGAAGTTTTAAGAAAATAGTTGCAGGCATCAAGTCTGTTTTATCAGATAGCAACTTAGGTTCTGGGCTTATGATCTAGGAGCAGGGGGGATTGGGTGGAAAGTTTACCCAACAGGAAGGTGGACTTGGAATTCTCATTTTGCTCTGTGACTTTGACCAAGAAAACTTTCTACACACCAGAACTATGGGGCAGATATTGTTTAATTACCAAGTTTTGGTGAGCGTCTCAAGAGGTTCACTTTGTAAATGTGAGGAATAGAGTAGCCTTTTTTAGAAAAGAAGTATTTAACTTTATTTATTTATTTATTTATTTATTTATTTATTTAAGTTTTACCAGAGAGGGACAAGAGAGAGAGAGAGAGAGAGAGGGGGAAAGTGAGAAAGCAAGCCGGCAGGTCTGGGACTCGAACCGCAGTCGGTCATGTGGGAGTCCAGTGCCCTTAACCACCATGCCACCTGCCTGCCCCTACAGTGGCTTTTAGACCCTACTCAGGCTCCATAGGCTGGCAGACTGGGCAGTATACCAGCAGGGGTCCCAGCTGTAAGGCAGGAGGATAAGTGGGGACAGAGTGGCTTCCCCTCACCGTGATTCCTGTAACCTTCTTCAACACAATTGTTTTCTTTTCCCAGTTCCAGAGGGGGCCTCTTTGGAGCAGGACTGTCCCACCCAGCACACAAATGCTGCAGGGGCTGGTCACAGAACAGTTGCTCCACTGCGTTCCAGCAAGTGGCAGGGACACTGGCCTCACAGAGACAGTTCACAAGCAGCTAGATGACAGTATTCACGTTTCCTTCCCGATACTCACCCCATGCTAACAAACTCATCTCTTTTTTTCTTTTTCTTTTTTAATTGCCGGAAGGCATGTGTGCTTGCCAGAGAGATAGAGAGAGAGAGGGAGAGAGAAAAATAGAGAGCGAGCGTGCCCTCCCTCCAACGGGGCATGATCATACTGCACTCCTATCTTCTCCATCTCTCTGTCCTGCAGGATCTGGGACGTGCACACACTGGTGCCCGGCATATTTTTCAACCACCGGGACTGGGATTCAAACTATACAGTCAACCATGTCGGAGCCGGCTCCCTCTAACACTAGTCCCCAGGGCCAGCCCCAAACAAACTGATCTTTATAAATGCAGTGTCAAGTCCTCTGGCTCTTGGGGCCGGACGGTGGCACAGTGGTAAAACACAGCACTCTGTGAGGAACACAGATGCACTTGGGGAAGTTGCTGGTTCAGGCAAGAGACCTCCCTGAATACTCAGAGGGTCTGTATGCCCAGGTCCTAAGCTGGCTGACACTGGAGGGGATTGCTGCAGTGACGCTGTCAGGGGTGTTGTATCTCTGTCGCTCATTCATGGAATACATTTTATTAAAAAAATAAAAAGACCCCTGGCTTTAGAGATAGGCAGAGATTATTTCAAATCCCAACTCATTCACTGCAAAAACCGTTAGGTGATTTTGTTTATTGTTTACTATTAGTTCTTCGGTTTCCTCATCTGTAGCCCAGGCATAAGGTTGGTATGGCTTAATATGAAGAAGTGAGCAGAGTACTTAGATGTCTGCAGTACTCGGAAGGAATAGCTATGATTCAGCTCACCCCTCTTACGTTCACAAGTTTGTCAGAACCCTGGGAGGGGAAAGAAGCCTTCATTTTCTTTCATTAATCAAGGGACAAAGAAACAGAATACTGTATTTCTTTTTGTGTGTGTGTGTGACAGATTTTTGCTATAGGGCGCATGCACTCACCAGAAAGACAGAAACAGAAAGCGAGAATCACCCCCAGGGATGATGGCCACGCTGCAATCCCTTCTCCTCCATTCTTCTCTTGGGATTGTGGGCATGTATGCACAGCGCCTGGCGTGAGTTTAAGCCACTGGGTCCAGGACTTGAACCACGGTCAACAACATGAGAGTCCAGCGACATAGCCATTACACCGATTGCTGGTCCCCAAAATACTATATTTCTGGAAGAAAAAAAAATTGTATTACATCACAAATTCTAAGGTAGTTTTTTTTTTTTTTTTTTTTCTTTAGGGTTTTTTGTTTTGTTTTGTTTTTGCTATAAGGTGCAGGTGTTTGCTGGAGAGAAAAAGTAGAAAATCCCCTCCAAGGTGGTGATGGCCACATCATGGTCCCTTCTCCATTCTCCTCTCAGGATTTTGGGCAGAGGCACACATACACCCTGAATGATTTTCAAGCCAGTGGGTCCAGGACTCAAACTGCGGTTGGCCACATGGGAGTCTAACACCTTAACCACCATGCCACTTCTGACTCCAATTCTCAGAGAACTTTTAAAACAATATCCCACAAAAGGTCATCATCCCATTATGATCAGTACCATTCTAAAGGCTTTACTATTCAAAAAAGGTTTAGGGGCCAGGTGGTAGCACAGTGGTAATACAATTGGCCCCATGTGGGAAAGGTCCTGGGTTCACATCCCAGGACCTCCCTGTACATGCTAAGTACACATGATTATGCATGTGCACCAGGACTGGGGTGGCTTGTGGCATGAAGACCCTGTTAGGAGTGCCTGTCTTTCTCTTATTCTCTTTCTTGGAAGAAAGGAAAGAAAAAAGGAAGGAAGAAGTTTAAAGTCTATTACCTCGTTTAATACCTGCAAAACCCCCATGATGTCGCATTTATTCCCATCGTGAAGATAATGAAACTAGGGAACCAGCAGTTGGCGTAATGGCTATGTCGCTGGACTCCCACGTAGTCGACCGCGGTTCGTGTCCCGGACCCGGTGGCTTAAAACTCACGCCGGGCACGTGTGCGTGCGTGCCCAAGATCCCGAGAGGAGAATAGAGGAGAGGGGATTGCGGCGTGACCATCCCCCCTGGGGGGTGATTTCTCGCTTTCTGTCTCTATGTCTCTCTCTGTCTGTCTGACGAGCGCATGCGCCCTACAGTGAAAATCTCTCCAAAAAAAAAAGAAAAAAAAAAAAAAGATAATGAAACTAGAACTCAGAAAGACAAAGCTAAAACACTATAGAAGACATGGTGGAGCCAGGATTTCAAGACTCCTAAAGTACAAACTTGGCACTCTTTGCAATTCACAAGAGAATTTCATGTTCACTGAGCACTGAGCCTGCATTGTTTAGACATGTCTGAAATGGCATTTCAGGAACCCAGAGTGGAATGACCAGGTTAGCAACATGATTAGAGAATGCAGCCCTCTGGATCCCTGTGGCTACCCTAAAATACTTTTTCTTGGTTCTAGAGGGACTTGGGTGGGTGTAAGCAGCCCCTACTTAGACATGTTTGAGAAATCTTTTATTAGAAGATGTCCCGGAAGGCAACATTTTAAAATCAGGCAATCAATAATCACAACTAAATACAAAATTTCAGGTGAATCTGCCTTTCAAAATAAATCAGACCCTTGCAACAGAATTGCCCAAGAGTGTTTTTTCTCATACAAAAACAGTTAACACCACTTTGCAAAAGGCATACAAAAATACAGTATTAAAAACAACAAAAAGACTCCACCCAGCATACACCCAACAGCAGCTTATAAACACAAGCTATTAGGTGAGACATTGGAACCTATACCCCAGCTGTCATCCAAAGCCAGTTCCAGAAGTCAGTTGGCTCCAGGTAGAGAGGCTATTTCCAAACTTCTACTGGGATTCTCTGAGGCCAAGAGGCAACCTCAAAGACCACCATGGATAGTAGGTTTAAAAGTAGCAGCTGCTTCTCTGGAGCACAACCATGCTTACCTCCCCCCTCTCACACTTCCAAGCCCAGATCCAGCAGGCACCTGCTGTCCTGGGCAGAGTTGTGGAAGGGCTGGTCCAGGGGGCCAGGCTTAGGGGGTTTCTGAGGTTGCCCATGTGACACCTGCTGGGTTGGGTGACCTTCCCAGATTAGAGGCTGCACCTGGGTTCCATTTGGAGCTGCGGAGTCCAGCTGGGGCAAAACCCTTCCTGGTTGCTAGGCAGAGCTCTTGGAGGCTCCTTCAAAACCCACCAGGAAGCAAGTCCACCCTTGGAGCACTGGATACGTCCCAACGGCTCTCCACAGGACATCCATAAGACCCAGAGTCTGGGAAAGGGATCTGACTCACGACAAGGCTGCACCTGGGTTCCATTTGGAGCTGCGGAGTCCAGCTGGGGCAAAACCCTTCCTGGTTGCTAGGCAGAGCTCTTGGAGGCTCCTTCAAAACCCACCAGGAAGCAAGTCCACCCTTGGAGCACTGGATACGTCCCAACGGCTCTCCACAGGACATCCATAAGACCCAGAGTCTGGGAAAGGGATCTGACTCACGACAGGCTGGCGGGGGGCCCGCGGCGGGCCCCCAGGCCACAGG
>NW_006203607.1:2504624-2509796 GCF_000334495.1 Tupaia belangeri chinensis | reverse complement strand
TGTGGGAAAGGGTGCTGCTCCACGAGAGGCTGGGGGGGGCCGAGCGGTGGCTGCCGAGCCAGCAGGCGCACCTTGGGAGTTGTACAACAGGGACAGGTCTGCAGGTCCCAGTAGAACTTCGAGCTTAACAGTCAAGGATTGAGATGAGAGGCAGGTGGAAGAGTTCTCCCCTCTGAGGGGCCTTACACCTGCCTTGAGAAAATATTCGCGATGGGCCTCCAGTGCCCCTCAGAAGATACGTGGGCAGGTAACAAGCTCATGAGCTAGGAACCCTGACCCCGAATATTTCCCCAGGCCCCAGGCTAGGACCCAGTTCCCTGTGCTCTGGGGAAATATTTCTGACCTGTGGGAAAGGGTGCGGTAGAGCCCGTGGCCTAACAAAGGCAGAATGAAACAAAAAAAGTCCCTTCTGAGCACAGAAAAGTCCCCCCCTCAGAGGACAGGGCCCAGAGGGCTCTGAGACAAAGAATCTAGAGGCCACACGCTGCACATGGGTAGCACTGAGGGTGGGAGGGGTGTCATCTCACATCGAAATGTACACATATATTAGAGGGTGCAATTCCTCGGCTACTGTAAAATGTCTGACAGCGAGGTAATAATCCGTGCTGATCAAGTCTGGGAGCTAGTCTTCACCCAAGACAGCTCGTGTGTCTGCTGGAAAAAGGAGCCTCAGGGAGCACGTCCAGGCCCAGCTGTCCTTGCCTCACCCCCAGAGACACCAGTGGGAGCATCCTGTCCTAGCCTGAAGCTCACACGGCGTGTGCGATTTCATGCGGGCTGCAGCCCCCCGACAATGTCCACCACCTGTTGCATAGCATCTGTCAGCCTTTTCTTCAGCGCTAGAGAGCTCGGCAGACCCCAAGGCTCTTCAGTCAGCTGCCTGCCGAGAAGCCAAAGGCGCCAGAGAAGACACAGCCCTCCCATGAGTCAGGGAAGAGAGCGAGCTGGCTTTTAAGGTTTCCAAGAATGCAAGCCCTTATTGTGTGTGCACCGGCTGCAATGCATTCTGGGATCTACTGTCCAGACTGTCCCACCGTAACCAAAATGTGCAAATTACTAAAGGGGAGAGGGAGGTTAAAAATCGAGTGAGTGTGAGTCTTTGTAAGACAGAACCGCCAGGCTTTTTGGTCAGTTAGAAGCCACTGAGGTACGCGATTCTTTTCTGCAGTTGCTGTTGCCGACACCGGAGCTGCCTTTTCTCTGTAGCCATCCTCTTCTCGGCCCCCACCAGGGTCTGCAAGTATTCCAAGGCCTTGCTTAGGATCACCACTTTGGGGGCTTTCGAGCAGCTGGCCAAGGTGGGTACCTGGTCCCTGAGGGCCAAGAACCGCGAACGGAGGTCATTTCGCCTTTTGCGCTCCAAGAAGTTGTGGTTCTTCCTCTTGGTCACGTCCTCAGTATCAGAACTGACAGGTTTGGGGTGACAGGGCAGGGGAGCCTCGCTTTCTCCAGGTGGGGGGCTCACGATCTCTTCATCCTCCTCATCTTCCTTTTCCTCTAGGGCATCTCTTTCCAGAGCCTCTTCTTGGGGACCCCTCTCTGGGGCCTGTTCTTGGGGGCAGCTTTCCGGGGGAAATCGAGCGGCATAGTTGTGCTGTTGCTGATGGATGGAGATGTGGAAGTGTTTCATGCAGGGGTCCAGAGGGTCTGCTCGCACCGTGATGGTGACCGGCTTCCGTAGACCCAGGGACTGTCTCTTCTCTACGGTCACAACATCAATTTCTTCACCCTCTGTCCAAGGAGAGAGACCAAGAGAAGAAACACATGCCATGAGAAACATCCATGCAGCCTCTGCACCATCAGCCCGCTAGGTGGGGTGGGGGGTGGGGAGGAAGGTAACTTTCTACCAGTGTAGACATAAACAGACAAGCCAGGATTGGGTAAGGGCAGTGTGAAGGAGAGGAGGGGAAGTAAGCAAGAAGGAAAATATTCTCCAATTTCCTTTTGCACAGCAAGGCTTAGATAAGAACAAAAGGCAGACCCAAGCCCATAGCCCCCAGTCTGCAAAGGCTCTCCCCTCCCCCCACGGAGGGGGCTGGAGAGAAAGAGCTACCGGCCTGGGACAAAGTTTAGCTATAAAGATCTCCCTAGTCGGGCTCTTTCATTCCCCATCAGAATTGTAAATGAGGGGTCTGGGGGCAGGACTGCCCTTTGTTGCTCCCCAGCACAGCCTGCACTTGGGGAATTGTTACTTTTCACAAGTTATAAATCCTATTATTTCCCCACCTCTCTATTCTGCCATTCCTTTCAGCTGAGGACTCCGGGAAGGGAGGGCTACAACCCATCCCTCCTCGCCCACAGGAGGGAGGGAAAGGGTTTCCCCCAGGAGCATTTTGCTCTTGGGTTCAACGGGTTTCTAAAGTCACCCATCATTTACAGGTTGCCTGCCCCCAACCCCGTCCCTGGCCCAGAAGACGGTTGGATTTGTATTCCCAGGCCGGGGAAAGCCTCGGGAACTCCACAAAGGTGCAAGAGACCATCTACCAGCTACCTGCACCGGAGGCAGAGACCGGGCAGCAGGAACAGCAGGGACCTGGAGATACCTGGACACGGTCCTGTCACTCCCTAGCCGAAGGCCTCTTAGGCGAATCCAGCCAGAAGAAGGGCTACTGGGGGAACCCCCCTCCTGCTCCCCGCATTTTGCAGCTCCCACACAGAAGGCCACCTTCATGTTTTTCCGCCTGTCAGCAGAGGAGCTCGGTTCTCAGCCTCTTTTGCATATCAGGAAGCTTGAGCCCCTTTGTCAGGAAGGCTTCCATTGTGTGGACAATCGCATTATTTCTCCATTAATAAAACCTGACCATTCAGCCCTCCTGGCCCCAAAGCCTGGGATTGGCTGGGTAAGCCCTGTTTGGAATGCTGTTTTCCCCAGCCCCTAGCTCCTATTGGCTGAGCTCTGCCGTCAGTCACTCTCTCCAACCCCCCTCATTGTTTGCAATCTGTTGCATTTTGTTCTAGGCCATGTGGCCTGTGAGTGAACCAGGAGCCCAGAAACAGGTTCAGGTTAAAGAGCAGGGCAGAAAATGATTCAGAAGGCTTCCCTACATCCCAAACCTTTCACTTTCAGTGTGAAACCTCATGGCTGAAAGAGGCGCTGAGAAAGAAATCATTGAAGACATCATTCTCCTTTCAGAGAGTAGTGTCTAACTCTGTCCCCACGAGCAGGACCATTGGGTCCATCCCCTTCATGGACCAATGGAGGAACTGAGACTGCCCACACATTCTGATCGCAAGCCAGGCTCTCCAAACTTCCCAAACCACGCTCTTTCCCCCCCCCCCCCTGCCCAGCCTTTGTAAAGGTACATCTTCCTTGGTTTACTGTAAGATTCCCATCCCATCCATTAAAAACAAGTTCTTGGTGCAGAAAGATTAAAAATGACTTGAACACAGTAGATAAAAAAAAAAAGGATTTTTAATTTTTTTCTTGTTATCCTCGTTTCCACCCTCAAGCGTATAAAATCTCCCAGCTCCCTCTCCAACTGTCACATAAGTCATCCTTAAAAGCTACAGCGAGCTTTCTCTGTGCCTATTTAAGTGCCTAGCCTCAGCCTGAACCCTACAAAAGCATCCTCTCAGCACTTCTCATGGGTACGTGGGTCTAAGAGGCTGGTAGGAATAACGGAGCCCGGTGTCACAGATGCTCCAGTCCGTCCTCAGCAAGGTTTGCACTTGCATCAAGGATGGGAGAGGAGGGCCTGAACGCAAAGACTGAAACCCCGGCACCTAGCCGAGAAGTTGCCGCTAAGTAGAGGCTAGTGAACGCAGGGAGCAGGTGAAGGAACGGAGATAAAAGGGCACCTTCTCAGCTCAGGCTAAAGCAACAAGGGAGAGTGTAACCATAAGCTACCACGAAGACCCTCTAAATCAAGGGAGAGGTGCCTGGTTGGAAGGAAAGGTTGGGGAGAAGCCGGCCAGATGGCAGGGGCTCACCTCTCCTGACTTCTCTCTGTGCCTCTGTTTTCTACCGGCTCATGGGAGCATTCATTCCTGCCCTACTTGTGTGACAGTAATGGTGAGAATGCACAGGGCTACGGGGTGGGAGACACAGGCAGAGGGCATTATTGGCATTTTAAACTAAAGCAGGCTGGAGACCTAGGTTTCTAAAAAGATGAGGGCTTTGGCTTTGCACAAAAGGCTCCTCAGCTTCTTCTCTCCCTAGGGAAGTGTGAGTTTCCCAGGGAAAAAGGCAGCAACAAAAAAGCTTCATTATTGGAGTGACTCTTAAGGGACCCCTTCCAGCCTCCGGAGGACAGAAATCCCCTACAGTCCAACCCGAGTATTGTACCCTCTAAGCGCCAACCCTCACCAGTCTCCCTTGTCCCCTGGGGCGCCAATCATCATCAGAGGGACGCTGGCTCCCACGCCACTTCTCCAAACTGTTTACCAACACACCCACGTGCCAGACAGACACCGCTGGGGGCTATGCCGCCAACATCAGCCCGAGAAAGGGGGCGGTGGCCGCAAGGCTTGCGAAAACCCAGTGCCTGACCTCAAACAGCAGCAGAGCTCCGGCCACCCATGGGGTGCCTCCCTCTTGGATGGCCCGAAGCGGTTCTTACCCGAATCGCTTGGGCTCTCGGACCCCGAGCAGGCCTGGCTCTTGGGCTCGCCCAGCTGACAGGGGGCTGCGGGTGCCGGATTGCCTGCTTCTAGGCTAGGAGTACAGTCCGGGGCGGCGGGAGCCTTGGGCGGGTTCCCCCGGGGGCCACCAGCAGCGAGCCGGTCGCTCACCGCTCTCTCCAGCCGTTCCCGGGCAGAGAAGCCGCTCCACATGCAGTCTCGGCGGATGATGGAGGCATAGTTCCTGCCCCAAGCTTTCGAGTGGCCCCGGGAGTCGGTCTCGTCCCCTGCGCCCCCTCCGGGCCACGGCTCTGGAGGACCAATCCCAGGGGCCAGGTCCCCGGCGCCGGAACCGGCGCCCCAGGGCGGCGACGTGGGGGGCGAAGGCACCAGCTCGAATTTCTTCCAGATGTCTTCGCTGGGCGCCGTGGAGCGGTAGAAATCCTCCCCGCAGTCATAGTCGTAGAAATAGTGCTGGTACGAGTCGAAGTCCATGTCCGCTCCCTGCCGGAGGGAAGTGGGGGCCTGCTGACTGGGGTGCCGGCCGAGGGAAGGAGGCGTCCCCGGGTCCCTCAGCACAGCCGGCAGCGGGCTCTTGTCCCTCCCCAACCT
>NW_006203607.1:2487407-2504330 GCF_000334495.1 Tupaia belangeri chinensis | reverse complement strand
CCTCCCTCGCTCGCGCACGGCAGCCCCGACGCTCCCGGGATCGGCGCGGGAGCGCGAGCTGCAAGCGCATTGTTTCCCGGCTGCCTTATATCTCGTCGCGCGCCCGGGACTCGGGGGCCGGGGGGCGGGCCCTATGGGACAGGCCCCGCCTCCGACCCGTCCCCCTCCCGGCAGTCGACAGGTGGGCCCAGCCCCACCTCTTGGCTATGCTCTCTGGCTCTGTTCTAGTCCACGTAGCGCCCCAAATAAATTGCACGCTGGAAAGCGCTGAGCGGGAGGCGAGCTGGTGCAGCCTGGAGGTCGCCTGTGGAGTGGCTAGGAAGGTGCGGGCGCTCTCCGAACTGAATCTGCGCTCCGTGCTCTCTCTGGGCTGGGGAATAGGGCTACTCCCTGCCGCACCCTGCGAGCCTACTTCCCCGGCGCACCCTGCTCGGTTCAGGTGCGTCCGACCCGCGGCGGGGGACGACCGTACTCCATAGCGCCACCTGGCGGCCCTCATCATCCGTTGGCCCGTTGCTTTAGCTCGGTGGCTCAAACCTGGATGGCAGCTGAACAGTGAAGATTTTTGGGCTTTGAGTTCGGAAATTGAAGGGATTGAGGCGTGGCCATCCCCCCACCACCACTCCCGGAGGATGCTACTCACTTTACTCTCTCTCTAGTGAACGCACGCGCCTTATAGGACAAATTAGAGGAAAAATGAAAAATATAGATCCTCTAGGAAAGGGGACTGGGCCAGGAGGGGAAGCGATTCCCCCTTCCCTTACCACCACCCAGGCCAAGGCTGAGCCGCGCCCCCTCCCTCAACCCCACAGAAAACATTTTGTAGGAGTTGTACTAATCATGGAAAGTGGATGGGGATTTGGAGTCTGGAAACCACTCAGTCTCTTGCTTTGCTGCTCACTAGCTGTAGGGCTAAGTCCTTTGAAGCTTTTTGCCCTTCGAAGGTATCGGGTCAAAGTGATGGAAATATAACCTCTTCCTGTCACCTTCTTCACAGCTGCCTTTGGTGAAAGAGGAAACCTCAGAGCCCAAAGAAAGTAAATTGGGATTGCAGCAAATAGGTGGGATGGAGGAGTGGTGTCTCTACCCTAGCCCCAGTGCCTGCTGTCTCTCTTTCTCTCCTGCCCCGCACCCAGCAGGCAGAAGTGAGGTGTAAGCAGCTCTGTGTGGCTTGGAGCATGGGACACAGGTGTGAGTTGACAGATGTTTGAGAGAGGAGGCAGGGAAGATGACACCCTCCGTTTGGATATGCTGAGTCTGGTGTACAAAGGCAGGTCTAGCTCTAGCTTGTTTTTGTTTTTAGATTAATATATGTATATATATTTTGCCATAGGGTGCATTCATTCCCCAGAGAGACAGAGAGAGACAGTGAGAGAAAAAGTGAGAAATTACCCCCACTCCCTCTGGGGGGATGGCCACACACAATCCCTTCTCCTCTCAGGATATTGGGCACGTACACACACACACCTGGTGTGATTTTCAAGCCCCAGGTCCAGGACTCAAACCCTGGACAGCCATGTGGGATTCAGCACCTCGACCACTCCGCCACATGCTGGTACTTGCTTGCTTTTCATCTCAGCACCTGGTACAGCTGCTGACAGATGTTTGGCAATCGATCGGTCAACCAGATTTTGCTGAGACAGACTGGGGAGGCTGCTCTGTGATGAATGGAAGGACCGATCAGCAAGGTTCCAGGACCGATCAGCAAGGTGCGTGCCGGGTCTGGCTGCAGCCCTAGGCAGGAGATTCATCTTGCTCTCTGGCCCAGAGATGTCTACAATGCTTGTTGCTCTACTCAGGGCTCCTGGTTCCAAATGACAGAAACCAACCTTAGATCAATTTAATCAGAAAATGACTTTATTGGAAGAATCTGTGGTATAGAATTCACAGGAGGCTGGGAATCTGCTTGGAGAGTGGACCTCCGTCCTCTAACCAGACTAGAGACCCTACTCAGCAGTCTCTCTCTCGGTTTCATTGTTGTAGATAGTACCTGGGGGCAGCCAGGAGAAGTCCCTCTCAAGACTTTGAGAAAAGATATTAAGCTGTCTTCTGAGAGCTAGACTGCTCCTTCACTTGCATACTTTTAATTTTTTTTTTTTTTTTAATTTGCCATAGGGTGTGTGTGTGTCCCCTGCAGAGAGAAAGAGAGAAAAGGAAAAGTGAGAAAGCATCCCCAGGGGCAAAGTTCACATAGCAATCTCGTCTCCATTCTCCTCTCGGGATCTGGGGCACACACACATGCCTGTAAGTTTCTCAAGCTGCCAGGTCTAGACAAACCATGCAGTCGGCCACGTGGGATCCAGCCGTCTCCACCACCATGCCACCAGCTGGTCCTCACTTCGCCTCCCCCTGTTTGATTAAGGTCTGTCTTCCTCACCGGACAGTCAGCTCACTGAGGGCAGGGGCAAATGTCAGCCTCGTTCGCTGCCATCAGTGCAGGCTTAGAACAGAGCTTGAGAGACTGGACACGAACCTCTAATGCCTTAAAGTGGAAGTGTGCCAGGGCTAGACGTGGCACAGTGGTAAAATGCCGTGACTCACACGGAACGTTTCTGGGTTCACCTCCAGAGACCTCCCTGAGTACTCTGGCCACATGCATGTCCATGATCTGGGGCAGGCCGAGGTTGGGGTAGATTGTGCTAACAAGACCCTGTTGAGAGTATAATCTATCTGGACAACAGTAGATGCTGTAATGGTTACATTGCTGGGCTCCCACATACTCGACCATGGTTCGAGTCCTGGACAGGGCAGCTTTAACTCACGCCTGGTGTGTGTGCATACTTGCCCAAGATCCCAAAAGGAGAATGGAGAAGGGATTGCGGTGTGGCCATCCCCCCAGGGGGTAATTTCTTGCTTTCTGTCTCAAAACATGGTTGGCCATGTGGAAATCCAGCATCTTAACCACTACACCACCTGCTGCCCCCCAAAATTTGTATTTTAAAGTAGTAATATGCTAACGCTCAGACCCACGCTGTGGTCTAGAGGATAACTTGACAGAGTTATTAATGCAGCTGAACAGAGAAGGTGTTAGGGCCAGACCATGGTGGGCCTGACCACAGTGCATGACAGCAGTAATGCATCTGGACTCACACAGAAGGTCCCGAGTCCCCACTCTGAGGCCTCCCTGTCCATACTGGGCATGTGTGTGCCTATGTCCCAGGCTGGCTGAAGCTGGGGGTGGGTCACGGCATGAGGTGACTTCCTCTCTCTCTCTCTCTATCAGAATGAATGAATGAATAAATAAATAAATATTTTTTGAAAGAAAGAAAAAAGAAAGGAGGTACCAGCCAAGTGTCTGAGCATGCAAAGAAGCCAGAGATCAATGAGAGTTGTTAAGGCCATAAGCAGTTGCGTCCCTCCTAGCATTCTCTGGGGACCAAGATCCTGGTCCCGGAGTAGGAGA
Organism: Tupaia belangeri chinensis; assembly: GCF_000334495.1. Taxonomy (NCBI): domain Eukaryota; kingdom Metazoa; phylum Chordata; class Mammalia; order Scandentia; family Tupaiidae; genus Tupaia; species Tupaia belangeri. Next base: position 2,500,927 of record NW_006203607.1, on the reverse strand, counting down.
ATTGGAGGCATTGAAGACACCCAAGTCACCCCCCACTTCACTCAGGCTCTGGATCACCAAGCAACTGTCTGCGAACAGCTCTGTTTCCCATGTAGATCCGCCCACAGGGAGAGAATGCACTCATCGGTGAGCAGGAAGAGCCTGTCTGCTTCGAAGCTCTGCTTCCCCTTATAAATTAATGAATTGGCATCTGATTTGAAATATCAGTCTCAGGAGCCTGGTTAACGTGTGTCTGCTCTGCAGAGATGCCACTGTGCGCAGGGCTAACGACGCTGCTTTCTGAGCTAATGTCTGGACCCAGGATGGTAATGAATTCACCAAGGTAACAAACGCTTCCCTGGGGACATTCAACTTTCTCGCCATGTTTTATTTCCTTTCTTTTTATAAAATTTATTTTTATTTTTAATTTTTTCACGAACATAATATTTGTACATATTTATGAGGGTAAATGTATATTTTTGTCTTAAGATGTATTTTCAAGCAATATGATATATGTATACAGCATTTACTTTTTTTTTGTCCTACTGGGTACATGCACTCATGAGAGAGAGAGGAGAGAGAGAGAGAGAGAGAGAGAGAGAAGAGAGAGAGAGAGATTGAGATAGCCCATCCAGGGGAATGGCCACACCTCAATCTCTTCTCTTCCATTCTCCTCTGGGGATTTTGGGCACACACGCACACTCACATGGTGTGTTTTTCAAGCTACCAGGTCTGGGGCTTGAACCACATGGGTGGTCATGTGGGACCAGCTGCTTAACCATTGTACCATGGGCTTACCTCTGTAGTTTTTTCCCTTTATTTACTTATTTGTTTTTATTTTTTTGTTAGAGGTTTTTGCCTTAGGACATGTGAGCTCCTCTAAGAGAGACAGACACAGAAAAAGGGAAAGTGAGAAATCACCCCCTAGGGGGGATGGCCACACCACAATCCCTTTTCCTGCTGGAATTTTGGACATGTATGCACACGTGCCCAGCCTGATTTTCTTTCTTTTTAAAAAGTATTTATTTAATTTTATTTATTCATTTATTTATTTTAATTTGATAAGAGAGAGAGAGAGAGAGTGAGAGAGAGAAAGTGAGAAAGCAAGCCACCAGGTCTGGGACTTGAACCGTGGTCAGCCATGTGGGAGTGTCCACCACACCACCTGCTGGTTCCCCACCCATCCCCCGTGTGATTTTCAAGTCATGAGTCAGATCTATCCGTGGTTGGCATGTGGGACATAACTGCTATGCCATCGGCTGGCCCCACGTAGTGGTTCTCTTTTCATTGCTAGAGAGCATATGCGCCCTCCAGAGAGAGAGAAAGTGCTCTCCAGTGGGGTGTGGTCACACCACAATCCCTTCGCCGTTTCCCCATCCTGTCAGGATTTGGGACACCCATGCACACATACCTGGTGTGTTTTATTCAGCTGCTGGGACCAGGATTTGAACTTTCGTTGGACCACGTGAGGTCTGGGTTTCTTAACCATTAGGCTATAAGGCTGGTCCCAATGTATGTGAGTTTTTTTTCTTTAACTTTTTAAAAGAATTATTTAATTTAATTTATTTTAATTAATTTATTTATTTTAATTTGAAGAGAGGGACAGAGTGTGAGAGAGAGAGAGGGAAAGTGAGAAAGCAAGCCACCAGATTCAGGACTTGAACCATGGGCAGCCATATGGGAGTGTCCAGAGCCTTAACCACCACACCACCTACTGGTCTTCCTTTTAAATTTTTTTAAAAAAAATGTTTTATCTAACTTTATTTATTTATATAATTTAACCAGAGAGGGACAGAGCAAGAGCGAGACAGAGAAAGAATATGAGAAAGCAAGCCGCCAGGTCTAGGACTTGAACTGTGGCCAGCTATGTGGGAGTCTAGCACCCTTAACCACCACACCACTTGCTGCCCCTAATAGATTTTTAAAAATCATCTAAGCAGGGACCAGCAGGGTGTGTGGTGGTTAAGGCATCGAACAACTGTGGTTTGAGGCCCGGATGCAGTGACTTCAGAATCACTCCAGGCAAGTGTGTATTCGTGCCCAAAATCCTGAGAGGAGAAAGGAAGAGAAGGGATCAGGGGGGTGATTTCTCACTTCTCCTCTCTCTATCTCTGTCTCTCTCCAAAGAGCACACGTGCCCTATGACAAAAACCTAAAAAAAAAAAAATTCATCTCGGTATATAACAGAGTTTGAAAGGTGGGGGAGGGTCAGTCTTCTGTCCTGTCTTTGCCATTCCTGTTTCCCATTTCACCAAAGCTACTATATTTTTAGGTATCTTTTTTGTCCTTAATATATTTTTTTAAGAATTATCTATTCATTTATTTATTTCAATTTGTTGTTATTGTTTTTTAAATTTGACCGAAGAGACAGAGAGAGAGAGAGAGAAAGGGAAAGAAAGGGAAAGAGAGAAAGCAAGCCACGAGGTTCGAGACTCAAACCGCAATCGGCCATGTGGGAATCCAGCGCCTTTAACCACCACACAACTTCTGTCCTTAATATTTGTACCCATAGGGACCAGCTGGTAGTGTGGTGGTTAAGGTGTTAGACCAACCATGGTTCGAGTCCTGGACCTGGCAACCTGATTTCTCACTCCCTGACTCCATGTGTCTCTCTGATAAGTGTGTGTGACCAACAGCAAATTATATAATAAATAAGTAATAAATAATCCTTTAACCCATATTTTAACCAATATGGATAATTTTTATGCCTTGTAAAAACTGACATCCTATAATAGTAGGAAAAGATACAAATTTTATAGCCTTTCTTATTTTCCTATACTTGGTTTTCCCTTTATTCTCCTTGTAGAGTACAGTTCAATTTTTTTTTTTAGAGAGAGAAATTTTTTGCTATAGGATGCATGCACTTACCAGAGAGACAGAGAAAGAAAGTGAGAAATCTCCCGGGGCAGGGTGGCAGGGGGATGGCCACACAGCAATCCCTTCTCCTCCATTCTCCTTTCAGGATTTTGGGCACACACAACTCACACCCAGCGTGAGTTTCAAATCACTGGGTCCAAAACTCGAACTGTGGTCTGATTGACATGTGGGAGTCCAGTGCCGTAACCACCGCCCTGCTGGCCCCAGTTTAATTTGCTTTTGTTTTTGTTTGTTTGTTTGTTTGTTTGTTTGTTTGTTTTTAGGGAAAGCGAGAAAGCAAGCTGCCAGGTCTGGGACTCGAACCACGGTTGGCCATGTGGGAATCCGGTGCCATTATCCGCCACACCACCAATTGGCCCCCCCAGTTCAATTTTTAAATAAACAAATATTTAATATTTACAGAATTTGGGCTATACCGGTATGGTGTACTTGGACTATATTTTCTTTTGTTTTTCTTTTAAAGATTTATTTAATTTTATTCTTATTACCATGTAAAAGAATTTGCTATAGGGCACGCTCACTCACCAGAGAGAGACAGAGAGAGAGAGAGAGTGAGAAAGCAAGTTGCCAAGTCTGGGACTCGAACCAGCCGTGTGGAAGTCCACAGCCTTAACCATTGCACGCAGGTATTACTTCTGTATTTTCTAGCCCCTAGTGTTGTTGCTGAGAAGACTGATATCATTTGATCTACCAGTCTTTGTGTGTGGCCCGTTTCTCTCTCTGGAAATTTTAGCTTTGTCCCAGGCATTTGTGTGTGTGTGTGTGTATATAATAAAGTGTATATAAAATATATATAATATATTATAGATATTGCCAGATGCACATGCACTTGCCAGCGAGAGAGACGGCACCCCCCGAAGAGGCGTGGTCACACTGCAATCCCTCCATTTCTCCCTCCTGTCAGGATTTGGGATGTGCATATGTTTCAAAACACTGGGCCCAGGATGAGCCATCATTGGCCATGTGGGATCTGGCTCTCTCAAGCACTAGGCTACAGGGTCGGCTGGTCCCTGACATTTTGAATTCTTTTTTTTTTTAAATAATTATTTATTTTATTTTTTATTTATGCATTCGTTGATTTTTTTTAATTTGACCAGAGAGAGACAGAGGGTGAGAGTGAGAGAGAGAGGCAGTGAGAGAGCAAGCCACCAGACTCAGGACTCAAACCCTGGTCAGCCATGTGGGAGTGTCCAGCGCCTTAAACACCACGCCACCTGCTGGTCCCCATTTTGAGTTATTTTTAATGATATGCTTTGGTCTGAGTCTATTGTAATAAAGAATTTGATTGGCTTTTGTCCCGGATCCTGGGGAGTAGCCTCTAAATCCTCCGAATTTCCTAAATTATGGGAGAGTTTTTGTTATTCGTCCTGGACCCTGATCATTTATGCAAATAAGATGACTCTTGGTAGACCCCTAGACAGTTCAAGATGACTCACAGCAGGAAGCGGCCACACCAGAAAGACCAACAGTATGTGGCGAGCACTGGAGCTTTGAGCATTATGACTAGTCTCCCCTCCGCGGGGGGAGAGGGGTTCGGATATTGAGTTCAATCATATGAACAGTGATTCGATCATTGAATAAAACCCCAATCATATAATAAAGCCCCAAATAAGAACTCTTGACACCAAAAGTCAGGTGGAGTTTTCCTGATTAGTAATACTCGGCTCTGTGGCCTGTGATTAAGGCAGCTGAATTCCATGTGGCCGACTGAGCAGTTCAAGTCGCAAACCCAGCAGCTTGAGAAACATGCCGGGCACATGTGTGCATGCGCCTAATGTCCCAAAGGGGGGAAAGGTGTTGGAGAAGGGATTGTGGTGTGAGTGTTCCCTGTAAGGGATGCTTTCTCCTCTCCCTATCGCTGTGTCTCTCTACATCTCTGTCTCTGGTGAGTTCACATCCTCCAGGGGGAAACACAATTCAGTGAGCATTGTTGGAAATCCATGTGTCAGGAGGGTGATGCATCCTGACTCCAAAGGTGACGACACTGGAATCTTCGAATCTGAGACCCCGCAAGACCTTGCCCTTTGCGCCTCTTTAGGTTGGTCCTGATTTGTATTGTTTTTGCTACAGTAAAACTGGAACCATAAGTACAGTGCTTTTTAAGTTCTGTGAGCTGTGCTAGTCAATGATCAAACCTGAGGGGGTAATAGGAATCCCCAAAGTTGTAGCCGGTTGGTCAGAAGTGTGTGTGGCCTAGGAAACCCCGAGCGGGCAGCTAGCGCCTCAAGGGAGGCCGCCTTGCAGAAACTGTGCCTTCCACCTGTGAAGTCTGGCCTAACTCTAGACTGCGTCAGAATTACATTGCTGCATTTCTGCATTCTTTACCATAAGCTTTTTAACCTGGAAACTTATTCACTCCTTAATTATTTCTTTGAGAAAATTTCCTCCTCGAAGTTCCTCAGAAATCTAAGTAGAATTACCATATGATCCAGCAATTCCACTACTGAGTAGTTACCCGAAGGGCAGGAAATCACCCAGTCAGAGAGATATTAGCACCGCTGTTCATTGCAGCATTATTCACAATAGCTAAGTCAGGGAAGCAACCCAAGTGTCCAACAACCGAGGAGTGGATTGGGAAGACATGGTACATACACGATGGGAGACCACTCAGCCATCAAGAACAGCATCCCATCATTGGACACAAAGTGGATGGACCTAGAAGATAGAATGGCGGTTCGAGTCCCGGACCCGGTGACTTAAAACTCACGCCGGGCACATGTGTGTGCTTGCCCAAGATCCCGAGAGGAGAATGGAGAGAAGGGATTGCGGCGTGGCCATCCCCCCTGGGGGGTGATTTCTCGCTTTCTGTCTCTGTCTCTGTCTGGCAAGCGCACACACCCAAAAAACCCCCCAAAAAAAAAAAAAAAAAAAAAAAAGGACCGAACTAGCGAAATAGAATTTTATGACTTTTGAGTAAAACATTACTGATTTCTTCTTTATACTATGCTTTGTTTTCCCAATTTTAACATTTCACTTTCTTTTGAATTGATAGGTTCAGCAATTTGTCAAAATATTTTTACTTGTTTCTTTAAATAGAAATATATACTTTTCTTCCTTCCTGAAAATAAAATAAAATAATAAAAAGAAAGAAAGAAAATCATGCCAGACACATGTGAGTATGTGCCCAAAATCTCGAGCAAGGGGAGAATGGAGGAGAAGGGATTGTGGCATGGGCGATTTCTCACTTTCCTTCTATGTCTCTTTCTGGTAAACCCACATGCCCTGTGGCTAAATAAATAAATATCAGACAGTTTAACACCTATTCAAAAAAAAAAAAAAAAAAAACCGGAACTGTTAGTAAGTGAACACAATATAATGTAGTGTTCTATGTTGAAGAAGATGAATACTCTTCTTGATTTGGTTACTGTAGACTGTATGTGTGCCTTCCAGATCATTCTGTAGGGCCGGCCTGGTGGTTGAGGCCTTTGGATCGCATACGACTAAGCATGCTGTTCGAGTCCCAGACTGGTGGCTTGAGGAGCATGCTCAACACCTGTGTGTTCATGCTCGAAATCGCCAAGGAGGGAGAAATCGCGAAGCAGTTGTGGCTTGACCATCATCCATGGGGAGCACTCTCTTGCCCTACCGCTGGCAAGAGCATGTGCTGTCTCACAAAAGAAAAAAGGAAAAAATTCTGTAGCCCACAAAGATATACACCAGTTATATGGTTACCGGAAATCATCATTAAAATTGAAAAATGAAAATTTCGCCTCCCACTTTTTTCCTTCTCTCTTTCTGAAACTCCTGCTTCCCGACAGGTCTTGTTTAATATTTTCTCATCTCTACTCTGTTTTGTTGGAGTTTCTGAGAGAGTTTCTCAATTTCCAATCTTCGTATTGACTTAACATTTTGGGGGTAAGGAATTATTTTACTTAATTTTATTTATTTATTCATTCATTTATCTTAATTTGACCAGAAAGAGATACAGAGAGAGGAAGAGAGAGGGAAAATCAGGTCACAAACTGTGGTTGGCCATGTGGGAGTGTTCACCTTAGTGAACCACATGGTGATTAGTGTTCAGCCTTAACCACCATGCTACCTGCTGGTCCCCCACTTAACTTTTTAAAAACTATTATATTTTTAATGTTTTTTCAACTTTATGAGAAAGGGGGAAAGAGAGAGAGAGGGAAAGAAAATGAGAGAGAGAGAAGTGTTTTGGGCAAGGTCTTAGGCTCCCAATTAGCCAGGATAACAAGCATGTCACCATGCTAGGTATGCAATTTTTTTTTTTTTAATTTTTAAGAGCTCTCTTTTTGTTTCCTAAATACTATCTTTTTGTAGCTTTCCTGTCCCTTTTCCATAGATACATTTTTGGGGGAGGTTTTTGCTACAGGGCGTGTGCACTAACCAGAAGGACAGAGAGAGACAGAGAGACAGAAAGCAAGAACTCACCCCCAAGGGGGGATGGCCATGCTACAATCCCTTCTCCTCCATTTTCCTCTCGGGATCTTGGGCACACATGCACATGTGCCTGGTGTGAGTTTAAGTCACGCGGTCCAGGACTCAAATCATGGTTGACTACATGGGAGTCCAGTGACATAGCCATGATGCCATCTGCTGGTCCCCATAGATAAATTTTTTAAACAATTTAGAATTATTTAATTTTATTTATGTATTCTTCTTCTTCAATTTGACCAGAGAGACAGAGAGAGGGCGAGAGGATAAGTGAGGAAGCAAGCTGCCAGGCCCAGAACTCGAACCAGGGTTGACCATTTAGGAGTCCAGCACTTCAACCTCCATGCCACCTGCTGGTCCATTTTTAAAAGAATTATTTTATTTAAATTTATTTATTTATTTATTGAGAGGTTTTGTTTGTTTGTTTGCTTATAGGGCACATACATTCATCAGACAGAGAGAGAGCGAGAAATCATGCCTCAATCCCTTCTCCTCCGTTCTACTCATGGGATCTTGGGCACACATGCACATGCACCCAGCATGAAGCACACATGCACATGCACCCAGCGTGAATTTAAGCTACTGGGTCTGGGACTCAGTCCAGCGACATAGCTATTACTCCAACTGCTGGTCCCCCAAGAACTCACCCCCTATGGGGGATGGCCATGCTGCAATCCCTTCTCTCCATTCTCTTCTCAGGATCTTGGGCATGCACACACACGCGCCCCGCGTGAGTTTAAGCCACCGGGTCCGGGACTCGAACTGCGGTCGACTACATGGGAGTCCAGCAACATAGCCATTACGCTAACCACTGGCCCCAAAAGAGAAACTCTTAACGTGAGTAATAACAAACCTCATCTACACCCTCCTCTCGGAGCTCCAGACGTGTTACCAGGTCACCTGGAAATGACTCTTCTGTCCACTAGAGGGAAACCCAGGTTAGCGAGATGGAGAATACTGAGCCTAGGCACCCTGAGTCTGGAGTGAGCAGGGGCTGACATCCGAGGACCTGAGCACCAAGGACAGTGTTGTACTGCAGTCAGTTGGGATGGGCTTGGCAAGCCCACTGCTGTGTTTTCAGGAATGGAGACAGCGAGTCGTTAGATTCGGTCATTTTAAAAAATTAGGCCATCCAGTGGTTAAGACAGCTGGATCCACACTGCTGACTGTGTGGTTACAGCCCTGGACCCAGTGGCTTGAGAAACATGCCAGGCATGTGTGTATGCATGCATGTGTGCCCAAAATCCCCAGAAGAGGGAGAGCTGGAGGCGAAGGGCGTTGTGACGTGATCATGCCCCACGGGGGGTGCTTTCTCACTTTCCCTCTGACTGACTCTGACAAGTATACACGCCCTCTGGTGAAAAAAATTGTTTTTTAAAGTTCTTTTTCAAACCAAGGGGCTTTATTACTGAATAAACTGACCGATGCAGAACATAGACATAAAGTGAAACTCATTTTTCTAATAAAACCTGCCCAACTGTCCAGACAGTGGTGACAATTTTCAGCTTGGTGTGATAAGATAATAGTGGCCCTAATACCACTATATACCTAATATGTGCCATCTCTTGTCCAAGTCTTTATAGTCCAGCGTGGTTCTTCTCTAGTGTCTCCTCTTAAAATCATACCTTGGGACCAGCAGATAGTGTAATGGTTACATTGCTAGACTCCCATGTAGTCGACTGCAGTTCGAGTCCTGGACCAGGTGGCTTAAACTCACGCTGGGTGCATATGTGTGCGTGCCCAAGATCCCGAGAGGAGAATGGAGGAGAAGGGGTTGTGGTGTGGCCATCCCCCCGGGGGGGTGATTCCTCACTTTCCATCTCTTTCTGGTGAGCACACATGCCTTATAGGAAAAAAAAAAAAAAACTCCAAAAAAAAAAAAAAACGATTTTATTACCCAATTTCATACTAAATTTTATTACCCAATTTCATTATAAGTTACTGGCAAAAGGGATGATTTTGCTTCTGCTTTTTGGTCAGAAATTGCTTGATTCTGAAAGTCTTACGGGAAGACATAGCAAGAGATGGATTCACCCACACACCTCACAATGATGGAGAGAGGAAGAGAGGTGGTCATTAAAAATGGAATGAGTGGGACCAGGAGATGGTGTAATGGTTATGTCGCTGGCTCACATGGCTGACCGTGGTTCAAGTCCTGGACCCCACGGCTTGTGGCATGACCATCCTCTCTGGGAGTTCTATCTCTCTGGCTCTCCAGCAAGTTGCACGTGCTCTATAGCAAAAATCTCAAAAAAAAAAAAAAGTTAAATGATGTAGGAACTGGTTCCATAGCACAGATTAAGCATGGCACTGAGGAAGCTGGATCCCGTGTGACCAACAAGGGTTTGAGTCAGACTCAGCCCCTGCAGCATGAAATCATGCCAGGTACACCCAGAATCCTGACAAGATGGAGAATTGGAGGAGTAAGGATTGGGGTGCAAGCAGGCCCTGTTAGGGGGTGCTGTCTTTCTCTCATGCACCCTCTGGCATAAGAAAAAAAAAGTGACACGTGGGCTAGATGGTGACACAGCACAAAAATCTGGTACTCTGCAAGGCTGATCTATGTGGGAAGGTTCTCAGTTCACTCCTGGAGCCCTCCCTGGATACTCCCAGGGTGTGTAATACCCCGATCCAACACTGGTTGGGGCTAGGGATGGATTTTGGTGTCAAGACCCTGTTGAAAAAAAAAAAAAAAAAAAGACCCTGTTGAGGGGTGCTGTTTCTTTCTCACTCACGGGAAAAACACTTTGAGGGACCAGCAGATGGCGTAATGGTTATGCTGTTGAATTCCCAAAAGGCTGCCGGCAATTTGCATCCTGGATCTGGTGGCTTGAAACTCACACCAGGTGCATGTGCGTGCGTACTCAAAATCCTGAGAGGAGAGTGGGGGAGAAGAAATTGTGGAGTGGCCACCCGCCCCCCGGACAGGATTTCTCATTTTCTGTCACTCTGTCTCTGTCTCTCCAGCATGTGCCCTATAGCAAAAATCTCTCTTTAAAAAACAAACCAAAAAAACCTTTGATTTAAACTATATGGAACACTAAGCACAGATTCCAAACTCATCATTCCCTAATTATTTTACTGTATTCTACAATTATCTATCATTGCGTGTGTTAGGGTGGAAATACTATCTAATGGTGTGTTACTGTCTGACTCCAACTCTGGCAGCTTGAAACGGGCCATGGCAGAATATATTTTACTCCGTGGAAACCCACGAATGATACAAGTCAGGGTTCCCGACCTGCCACCCCTCCCACCCCGGGGTGTTAAACATTTACCAGGACATCACTTTCCTGCATCAGGAGGGGAGGAGGTGGGCTGTTGCGGAAGTCTTGCCTACCCAGACATACCCAGAGGAGTCCCTGTGGAAGGAGCACCATTTGGGCAGGCTGAGGCTGATGGGAGGGGTGCCATAGCCAGGGGGATTGTGATGTGGCAGGAGCCCGGCCTGGAGGTGCTCAACCGTCTCAGGTTTTTGATCTCAGGTTTTCTGCTGGCCGTCGCCTGGGCCTGATTCTATCTGCTCGTGCTCAGGCATGCTGTCCCGTGTGCCTAGGGAGGAAACGAGTTTCTGCATTGTCCAGCACTAACAAGGTTCCCCCATCAGAAACGGGGCTTCCTGAGGGCCAGGGAAGCATCCACCTGACCCAGGCCTTGCTCAAGTCCCTGGCCTAAGTAGTGGAGCAGCCACACAGAACACTGCAGGAATGACGCCAGCCAGCCATTTGTGGGCGGTGCCACCTGCTGGCTGTAGAACCTGAGCGCTCAGCAGTCACCTGTCTCACCGTCAGTCTCCAAACTTGTCAAACAAGAAGGCCAACCGTCATGCGTGGCTGTGGTGCGGTTGACGTGACATCGACTCTGCCAGGCCCTCTGCTGACCGTCCATCCCTGGAAGGTGTTCCATGATGTGGCCGCTGTTACTGTCATACTTCTGGGGGTGGATGAGTGGGTGGGTCGGAATGTAAACTGGCTCTGAGCCCCTGACTAATCTGACACCCTGTGTATCGAGGAGGGAGGTAGGAAGCGGGAGGAGGGGCGGGAAGGACCAAGAGGTCACAAATTCACCACGAAGGGGTGGCATATGTGCCCCAGTCACACAGCCAAGAAGCGGGCCGGGGCACTGGACACCAGCGCTCCTGCCAGGACTCGTTCACAGGCTTCGTGCGGGCAAAGGGGCACTCTTCCCCGACTCCACCCCATCTCTGCCAAGGGCTCCAGGGTCGGGAGGGCGGGCAGCCGGACGTCGCAGGCCCGGGGCTGAGCGCAGGAAGCCGGCCGGGGCTGCTCTGCAGCCTCAAAGCGGCGGAAGGGAGGGAGCAGCCGGCACCTGCATTGTGCGAGCCCCGCTCCCCGCTGTGCGGCCCCGGATCCCGGTGCGGGCTCTTGGCGACGCTGCTGGGGCGGAGCCGGCGGCTTTCAGGCAGGTATTAACTCGATAGAAAAGACTAGATCTGCACTTTCATTCACTTATTCCTGCGTTCTCTCCTCGTGCACCCATCTGCAGCGCACACAAACATGGTCCATGAGCCCACATCTTCGTGAGTCATGGCTGGGCAGTCCTGGCTTCTGCACTGACTGTGTGACTTGGACAAATGACTTAACATCTTTGGGCCTCAGCTGGTGGAGTGCTGGATTAAATAAATGGAGGTAAAGGGGCCAAAGGTAGCGGTGGGTGAGGCGGATGGATCTCACGTGGCCTACAGCTTGGTTCGAATCCCAAGGGGGGTGGTTTGAAAACACCTGGGCGGGTGTGTATGAGTGCCCCAAATCCCAAGGGAATGGGAGAGAAGGACTAGCAGGGGCTGGGAGGTGCTTTCTTTTTTTCTCCCTCTCCTCCAACAAGCACAAGCCCTTAGAGGGAAGAAAAAAGAAAAAAAAAAACTTATATAAAAAAATAAATAGAAGTAGCTCCACTCCTTGGCAGACTGTTGGATTAAATGAATTCTGTGTGTGGGGCCAGCAGGTGGCGTGGTGGTTAAGGGCACTGGACTCTACATGGCTGACTGCAGTTCTAGTACAGGACCTGGCACTTGCTTTCTCACTTTCTCGCTCTCTCTCACTCTGTCCCTCTCTGGTCAAATTTAAATAAATAAATAAAGTTAAATAAAATAGTTATTTAAAAAAATTCTGTGTGAAGCACTTGGAACCATGCCTGCAACTAATAAGCATTTATTAAATGTAGAATAGTTTTTTTAAAAGAATTGTAATAGGGACCAGCAGATGGCATGATGACTACATCCCTGGACTCCCATGCAGTTGACCACAGTTTGAATCCTGGACCTGGTGGCTTAAAACTCAAGCTGGGCGTGTGTGCGTGTGTGCCCCAAATCCTAAGAGCAGAATGGAGAAGGGATTGTGGTGTGGCCATTTCCCTGGGGGCGATTTTTCACTTTCTTTCTCTCTCTGTCTCACAGGAAAGCGCACACACCCTATAGCAAACATCTCTCTTTAAAATAATCATCTTTTTAAAAATTTGTATTTATTTTTATTTCAGGAATGGAGAATGGACTAGAGGAGCCAATGTTGCAAACCGGAGGCTTTTAAAGATTTAAAAAAAGTGATCACTGGGGCCAGCAGGTGGTGTGGTAGTTAAGGTACTGGACTCCCACATGGCCGGCCATGGTTTGAGTCCCGGACATAGCTACTTGCCTCCTCCTCACTCTCCTTCCCTCTCTCTGTCTCTCTCTGGTCAAATTGAAGAATAATAATAAATAAATTAGATTAAATTAAATAATTCTTAAAATTTTAAAAATTGATCAGTAATATTTAAAAGTTGTGAAATTTCACCTAAAACTCAGATTTTGGCTTCTTTTAAAAAGATTGACAATTGAGAAGCTTATATTTTATAAGGTGCTGTTGGGTGTTGTATTAGAGACTGATTCCTTTTTTTATTATGTATTTTCGTATGTCTTTTGCAAAGTGATGTTAATTGTACAAGAAAAAAAAAAAGACAAAAACTTTTGAGCAATTCTCCAGTTGCAAGTATCTGAAAGGCAAGTTTCTTTTGAAAGGCTGGTCTTTTACTTAGTTGTGCTTCTTGATTGTCTGATTTTTAAAAAAGAATTATTTTATTTATCATTATTATTATTTTTTAATTTGAGAGAGGGGAAAGTAAGAAAGCAAGCTGCCAGGTCCAGGACTTGAACTGCGGTCAGCCATGTGGAATTCCAGTGCCTTAACCACCACATCACCTGCTGGCCCCCATTGCCTGATTTTTTTTTTTTTTTTTTTAGGGGGGTTTTCTTTAAGGGGGCCTCGCGCACCCAG
>NW_006203607.1:2482961-2487376 GCF_000334495.1 Tupaia belangeri chinensis | reverse complement strand
GAGAGAGACAGAGAGACAGAAAGCGAGAAATCACCCCCCAGGGGGGATGGTCACGCCGCAATCCCTTCTCCTCCATTCTCCGCTCGGGATCTTGGGTACGCACGCACACGCGCCCAGCGTGAGCTTTAAGCCACCGGGTCCGGGACACGAACCGCGGTCGACTACGTGGGAGTCCAGCGACATAGCCATTACGCTAACTGCTGGTTCCCTCATTGCCTGATTTTTAAAACATTGCCCTTGGGGACATCTTCTTATAAAAGCTTCTTCAGACTTGTCAGAATGGAACAGCTTATGCCATTGAAGGCTCCTAACCAAGGAGAACTGTAGACCTTTGCGTTTACTGCTATGCTAGAGGCTAGAGGAAGTCAGCGATTGGATAGAGGAAGTGGCAATTTCCCCCAAAGTAGGGTGGAGATAGATGGAGAGAAGGAGCAGGTGGATGAGAGGAATTTAGAAAGTAGAATTAACAGGATATGGGGAAGGAAGAGAGAAAAGAGACAGGGTTGACTTTGGAGTGACGGGCCTGCGGGATTAGGTGGGAAGTAGTCCCTCACTGCTCTGAGGGCTAGAGGAGGTTGGTTTTTAGGGTTTTTGTTTGTTTGTTTTGTTTTTAAGTTTTGCTACAGGATGTGAGTGCTCCCCAGGGAGAAAGAGAGAAATCACCCTTTAGGAGAATGGCCACAGGACAATCTCATCTCCTCCATTCTCCCATAGGGATTTCAGGCACATATGCACATGTGTCTGGCATGATTTTTGAACCACCTGGTCCGGGATTCGAACCACAAAGTTGGCCATGTGAGATTCAGTGTCTTAATCAACCATGCCACATACCAATTCTAAGGGTTTGCTTTTAGGCTTGGGGGGCTCAGAGAGTCTGGGCTAGCCATGAAGAGGAAGGTTGGGGCTCTGGTGCTTCAGAGAGGGAACTGGGTTTCAATTTGCCACTATAACACAGAAGGCCTGGGGCTGGTAAATGCTTTCCTAGCAGTGTGTGGAGCCCAGGACGATCTTGAGGATTCATTTATACTTAAGGGATTAAGGGATTAAGTGTAAGGGGATTGGAAGGATGTTGAAGAGTACAAGGGGAGCCTGAAAGACTACACGATCTGCTGCCTCCTTGGCTCGTCCATACTGCAGGGCTGGATCCCTTTCCAGCACCTGACTGCAGAGGTGGACTGAGGAACAGGTGGGGAGGAGGGATTTGGAACAGAAGCTGCTGTAGTCAGTCAAAGCAGAAGATGGAGCAAGAGTCCAGGCAAACGCAGGTGCCCAAGTGCCTTGAGTCGCTTCCTCCTGCTCTCCAGGGCCACTTGGGTCTGGACCACTGCTGGGAAAAGCCTGGGCCTTCTGACTGGAGGGTTGGCAAGCAGAATTCCTGGACAGAGTCAGCCGTGGGAAAGTGGGGAGGCCAGAGTGCCTGGGGCTGCTGTACCTAGTACTCCCAGACGTTCCCAGTGGTGAGTACTAGGTTGGCTGCAGGCTGGGTTAGGAGCTCCGCCCCTTGTCACCAGGAGGTATTGAGATCATCACTGATAGAAAATGTTGATAGAAAACGTTGACAGCATCGACAGCGTCCTGCTTGGGAGCTAGAGATCTGAGCTGGGAGGGCTGGGCTTTGAAATATGTGTTAAGCCACACACCTTCGTACACGTTTTGTCTAATCTTCGTGAAAACCCTATGGAGAAAATATAATTCTTCTGTCCTACAGAAGAGGAAACAGGCTCAGAGATCATAAGCCACATGCAAGGATGCACAGCTCCTGGTGAGTGGTAGCGGCGGGGCGATAAGCCTGGAGCTCGGGCTCTACAGCCTGGAGCTCGGGCTCTGTCCTGCTTTCTCCTGGGGTGGTCGCACTTCTGCAATGGTGTGGTGGTGAAGGTGCTGACTCCCATATGGCAGTTCAAGTCCTGGATGTGGCAGCTTGAGAAACACTCCGGGCATGTGTGTGTGTGTGTGTGTGTGTGTGTGTGTGTGTGCCCAACATCCCGAGAGGGGAATGGAGGAGAAGGGATTGCAGCGTGGCCATCAACCCCTGGGGGGTGCTTCCTCACTTTTTCCCTCTATCTCCCGTGAGCACACAAGCTCTGTAACAAACAAAACAATGACACAAACAAAAAACCTCCACAAGTCTGACTGCATCACTGTCCTCCTTAACTCCCACGGATGCTCTCCAGATGTTCTCAGGATAACGCTCAGTTCCCGAGGTCACCAGATTCTGTGGGCTCTTTCACTGACCTCAGCAGACTCACGCCCACTGTTCCACTGGCCTCCTGTGCACTCTGGCAACAGAACACCTTCCCATGCTCCTCTGAACAGGTCCTGAGCTGGGCCCTCCTACCTCTGGGCCTGTTCTCCAACCACCTACTCTGCCTGCCTGCTGCAATCTCTTATCCATCGCTGCTGGCTAAACTTCCAACCACCCTCGAGGCCTGGCTTCATGGAAGGCCCTTTTGCCTGAGGCTAGTGTGTCCTGGATTAAAGTTCCTCTTGTAGTTCTTGCTCTTCCTACTGGGTAATGTGGGCTTCTGTATTCCTCCCTCCGTGCCCAGAGTAGCACCTAGCATATGGTAAGGTTCTATTGGGTCGTTGGAAAAGTCATGATGCGTTTTTGCATAGAAAAACGTGAAAACAAACATCCTGACTTTTCCTATGACCCACTACAGTGCCTTGGCTTCCATTTCCCATCCCTTCCCTCCACACTGGTTTTGGCTCCAGCTTCCGACCTTTGTCCTGGCTTGAATCTGCTCCAGGGCAGTAGCAGCTCCAGGTAGGCTCTGATTCAGTTCCAACTCTGATTCCACGTCTGACCTGCCTTGCTCTAGCTCCAGCCTTCCACTTCGGGCCAGCTTGAGCTCAGTATCTTTTCTAATGTATGCTTAGCCTGTGGCACTGGGTCCAAACTCACAACCCAGCCAACATCTCCCACTCTCCTGATGCCCGACTCTACTTTCCAGGGCTGGAGTTTCCAGTCCCTGGAGCCCCTGAGTCAGAGAGAAAAGAGTAGGACAGACCCCCCCCCACACACGCAGTCTGGGGTCACCTCCCATGCCCTGGAGCCTCCTTGCTGCAGAATCCCAGCCCAGCCTCAGAGCGCTAGCCAGTGCTGTGGGAACAAGTGGTGCCAGGTTCAAAGCAAAACCCTACTATTACATGTACTGGGGTCAAGCACCTCTTTGGGCCCCATCTCTCTTGTCTATAAAGGGGGGTTAACAGTTAATCAAGAATGACAGGGAACAGGACCAGCCAGTGGCTGGTGATTAAGGCGCTGGATTCCCGCACGGTTGACTGTGGTTCAAATTCCAGACCCAGTGGCTTGAAAAATCACGACAAACATATAGATAAATAAGTAAATGATCGATTTTTAAAAACGACAGGAAACAATGCTGTAGAGCCCCGGGTACAGTGCCTGGCATAGAGTAGATGTCAGCACGCTTTGACCTTGGCTGAGGCCACCACCGAGAGTTCAGCAGGGAATCCCAAATGCTCCCGCACCTCCCCACGGCCTCACAGAGCTCTCTGGCTTTCAGGGTCTTCCCTCCCCACGAGACACACGTCACCTGTGGACACACTGACACACATTCTCAAGTCCGTGGCCTGGGGCTTTCCTCTCCACTTTTCCCCCTGGTCCACCGGGTCAGCTCCTGTGGGGACCTTGCACACTCCGCAGTGCCCATTGCATAACGGCTTTCCCAGCGCCGGGACACTGGTTGGCCTGGTGTAGCCTTTTACGAGGCTGCTGGCTGGGACACTATCCCTGGGGCATCTTGGGCAGTAGGGGCAGAGCTACTGGGTCGCCTGCCCAGAACTCCATGTCCCTGATGTCAGAGGTAAACATGGGTCCATAGAGTAGTGGGGAAAAGGTCAATCTTCCTCCTCTGCTGTGGGCTGAGCCTACGTGTTCGGGTTAGGTCAATAGTGGTGCTTCCTCCTTCCCGCCAGCTCTGCACTGAGTCTGTCCTATCAAAGCTCGGAAGGCAAGGGTTCCAATGGAGAAGTGAACTTGGGGATCTTGCCTTCTAAACATAGCAACCAATGTTAATGGGGCCTGGGTGTTGTGTGTCAGTGCGTATGTGGGATGTGTGGGATGTGTACATACAGCATGGTATGTAGTGGGGTAGTGTATTAGAATATACTGTGTGTAGTGTGTATGTGTCTGGATGCAATGTGTGTGTCGGGGCGTGTGTGTCTGTATGTGATGTGGGAAGCGGGAGGGTTCTATATGTATGTACTGTGTGTGTAGTGTACGTGACTTGTGTGTGCGAATAACTTTGCATGTGGAAACAGATGAGGACTTGGGGATGCGCTACAAGCAATGTGTGTCAGTGTGTCCGCAGGTGATACGCGTGTCTTGTGGGAGGAGAGGGGAGACCCTGGAGGCTGGAAGCCTCTGTGAGGCAGTGGGGAGGTGTGGGCGC
>NW_006203607.1:2465778-2482930 GCF_000334495.1 Tupaia belangeri chinensis | reverse complement strand
CTGCTGACCTGACGGTGGCCTGGACCAAGGTCATGGTCAACTTGCTGCAAGAGCAGAGAAGGGCTTAGAGACAGAGCCAAGAGGTCCGAGTCCATTCCTCCAGAGAGCTGGAGGCCTCGAGCCCCGCTGACTGCCCTGCTTCCCTGCAAACGTGCCAGGGAAATAAACACAACCTTTGGAAGCCCTGATGATGTGTCTTAGGAGGAGGCTCCCGCCGGCAGGTCACGTGGGCCCAGCTTCCCCCCTGCCTCCCATTGACCAGTAGTCAAGGCTGGTGGGGCCAATGGCCTTACTGTCACAGACCAGCCCTAGATACTTACCTCAGCGCTTTAGCCCAGTCCAAGTTTCTCAAGCCTCCTTGCCAAGAGAACTTGGCTCTGTTGCAAATTGGCATCTCCGGTGCTTCAGCCCTCTGAGGGAGGACAGTTTAGAGACCTACAGGGCCAAGCCTTATCCAGGCTGCAGATTTCTGGAGGAACCTCATTTTAAACCTCTCTGCTCCTCGTTGGCCTCTTTTCTCAGAATGGGCCACGACTTGCCTCTCAGAGTCGTTCCTGGAAGAATGTGCCTGTACTTGTGTCTCCTGCCTCTCCCTAGCAAACGCTCCATGCTGAAGACACCCTGAACCACTTGCATTCCAAACCCCGCCATGGACCAGCTGTTGGCATGGTGGTTAAGGCGGCTAGATCCCACATGCCTGGCTGAGTAGTTTGGGTCCCAAATCCAGGGGCTTGAAAAACACAATGGGTGCACATGCATGTGTGCCCAAATCCTCAAACGAGAGACAGAGGAGGAGAAATTGCGGTGTGGCTATCTCCTATGAGGAGTGCTTTCCAATTTTCCCTTTTTCTCCTTGTATCTCCCTAGTGCATGCACACACTCTCTAGCTAACTTCTAAAAATAAAAACAAAAACACTCTATTTTGCCTGATTGATTTACGTCTCAAAATTCAGCTGAAGTACCAGCTCACGAGACGTTTTCTGAAGCTGAAACTACAAGTTTTCCCCTACTACCCAGTATCTTGTTTGTCCTTAGGCGCAGAAGCCTGATTTTGAGCTGTGCACATGGTTGGCCTGGAGTGAAAACCATGATTCCCAGAATTTCTCACAGCTAGGTGTAACTATGTGACTAAGCGTGGCCAACAGCGTGTAGGCCAAGTGTTTTGTGCAACTTGCAGGAACTGTCTTGTCGTTGTTGTTGAATTTGCCAAAAGGTACGCGTACATGCTGGAGAGACAGAGAGGGAAAGTGAGAAAGCAGCCCCCATGGGGGTAGTCATGCTACAATCCCTTCTCCATTTCTCCTGCCTTTTGGGATTTGGGGCACACACACTCACTTGCCTGGTGTGTTTTTCAAGTCGCTGGGTCTGGGATGTAAACTGCACAGTCAGCCCTGTGGGATCCAGCCACCTTAACTATCACTGGCTGGTCCCCAAACTGCTTTTAAAAGGAGAGTGCACCATTTTTGAGCCCTTTCCCGTTTGGGCTACAATGCAGACATGATGGCTAGAGCTTGAGCAGACATATTGAACTATGTGATAGATGCATGATGTTAAGAATAGTAGAGGAGGGGCCAACGGGTGGCATGGTAGATAAGGTGCTGGACTCCCACATGACTGACAATGGTTCGAATCTTGGACCTGGGGGCTTGCTTTCTCACTTTCCATCTCTCTCTGGTCAAATTGAAACATAACAATAATAATAATAAATGAAATTAAGTTAAACATTTCAAGAAGAAAAAATAGTGGAGGATTTAAAATTTAAAAAGTAAATAAAATAAAATTAAATAAAAAAGAATTTTTTTTTTTTATTTTGAATTTTGACCACAGAGGGACAGAGAGAGAGAGAAAGAGAGAGAGAGAGGAGGGAAATGAAAAAGCAAGCCACCAGGTTTGGGACTTGAACCGCAGTTGGCCATGTGGGAGTCTAGCGCCCTTAACCACCATGTCACCTGTGGACCCCAGCAAAAATAATTCTTTAAAAGAAAAAAATGAATAGCAGAGGGTGGTAGAGCAATAAGACAGAAAGCACTGGGGCTCTGATAGTCATGGACCCCCGTACTAGCTCTGAACTTGTTACCTCAAGACATCTGACTGGGTGTCATGACTGTGATTTGGGGTTTCTGTCAACCACAGTCAAACCTAAGCCTAACTGATGCACGCTCCTTGGACCCGCGCTCTCCTCCTCTGTCCTCTCAGCTCTCTCTGCAACCATGTCTGGCTAATTGATGGTTATATCTGCTCACTAGACTGTAAGCTTACACGGCCATGCCATCTTCCAAGCGTAGTGTCTAACGAACCAAAAAATGTTAGCTTTATGAACAAAGGTACGAAATATCCACTCAGGCCTCCAGACTTGGGTGGAGCTTCAAACTTGAGTGATTAGTGTTAATATGGTCATTGGAGCAGTGGGAGAGGGTAGGGTAAAAAGACGACTGAAAAAAGAATTCCTAGAATAAGGCTGGGGAAAAGCCCCAAAGCTGGCAAGAACCAGAGCAAAGGCTGCAAAGCAGGAGACCTCAGAGATCACATGCGATTACATGGTTTTCTCCAGCAGCTCACAGCAACTTGGGACAGGAGCAGAGAAAGAAATGATTTGGGCCTGACTCAGGATGAGAGCAGAGGGAGAGGTTGCCAGAGAAATACGAGCCCTGTGGGAGGAAAGATGAAATGAAACTAGGCAGGGCTGTTCGGGTGGGAGGCGATGGAGGAGTGGAAAGACGGAGGTCCTGATGGGGTTGAAACACGTGATGTGATGTGAGTGTGCTGCAGAAAACCTGATGTTTTCCAGGGTGCAGGCCACACCATGCCTGGGATAAAAAGTCACTGCTATGGTCCGAAGGTATCCCTCCAACATTCATGTGTTGCAATTTAGCCAAATTGTGAAGTTATAAAGAGGAGACCTGGGGCCAACAGGTGGCATGGTGGTTAAGGCGCTGGATCCCACACCCACACGGCAGACGGCATGGTTTGTGTCCCAGACCCGGCAGCTTGAGAAACACTCTGGGCACATGTGCGTGCATGCCCCAAATCCCGAGAGAATGAAGGAGACAGGATTGTGGCATGGCCAGCCCCTCTGAGGGCTGATTTCTCACTTTCTCTCTCCTTCTCTGTCTTCAACAAGTACAAGTACGGTATAACAAACTAAAAAAAATAAAATAAAAAATAAGATCTCAGTGGAGACGACCCTCATCAACGCTAATACCCACTGAGGACACTACAGCCGGTAACACTCAAAGGGACAGATGTGACTGCGGGTGCCTCCCTGTGTCCACACTGCGGCCACCACAGCCCAAGATCAAGAGCTCTGGTGTTGAGGGAAGCAGTGGTCAAGGGCTCAGGGTTCTGGAATCCGGAGATATGAGTTGCCATCCTGGCTCTGTGTCTTTGGGCAAGTTAATGAAACTTCTCTGAGCCTTGGTTTCCTTATTTGCAGAAGGGAAAATGCTAATGAACCTACCCCATGAGGCTGCTGTAAGGTTAAAATGAGAAAATGCATGTATGGACGCCACTTAACCTGGTGCCCAGCAGAGTGAGCAGTTGACAAACGTGGGTGATTATGACTTTTGTGATTATAGTCTTCATATTCGTGAACTCACTTAACAAACGAGCTCCAGGCATTTCTCCACATGTGCCTAATGCGTCAGCCGAAGTGTATTTCCTGATATTTTCCAACACTGAATGTGTTCCTTCACCCCTCTCTGGTTTTGCATATGTGGATTGGTCTGCGTGGCTTGCCCTTCACTCCCGTCTGACTGGCAAACTTGCCCTTCAAGCTTCAGGTACTGCCTGGTCTCCTGGTATTTTCCTGGATTTTCCAGGCTGGGTCAGATGCCTCCCCTGGGCTCTCACATGATCATGTCTCATTGCACAACTCCAGGGGGCACCAGCCGTATGGACCCTCAGAATTGTGCAATGTGGCAACTTCGCCTGTATCTCTCCTGTTTCCCTCTATCATGTTTTTCTTTATCACAGTCTTACTGTAATGATTTATTTACCTGTTGGTCTGTTCCTCAGACTCTGAACTCTTCAAGGACTCTGCCTGACACAGTCAGGGTTCGGTGAATGCGCATGTGAATTAAGGGATCCTGGCCTAGTTCCTGCATGCCAGAGGCTTCCAGGCTGGGGAGACAGAATGAGCCAACCTGAAGCATGCCAAGAAATGAGGATGGTCAGGGGTCCGCAGCCCTGAGGTTCCCCGGGACAGACAGCTGTGAGGGACGATGCCACCCTCAGATAGAAAGGACGAAGATGTCCTTGGAAAAACCTAGTGCCTACACTTCTAGATTGCTCTGCTTAGGCCTGAGAAAGATCCCAACTTCCACTCCATGATCTGGTCTAAAGTAAAGAAAGTAATTGTTTCAAAGCTCTTACAGTGACAAGATGCCTCCAAGGGGGAGACTGATAAGTTGATGCTCTTTATCAACCCCCTGTTCATTTTTTCAAAACTTTTTATGCAAAATAGGTAGGGGCATGGCCTGGAAGCTGAGATGTAACCAAAGGATTTGACATTGCCCTAAAAAATAATTTGAGTGGGCCAACTGTTGGCATGGTGGTTAAGGTGGCTGGATCTCATGTGGCCAACTGTGGTCCAAGTTCCAGATCTGGCAGCTTGAGAAACACATGCGCATGTGTGCACATGCCCAAAAACCCAAGAGGAGAATGAGGAGAAGGGATTGTGGTGAGGCCATACCTCCTGGTGGGTGATTTAAATCTCTCTCTCTCTGTTTCTCCCTGGCAAGAATACGCACTGTATAACAAAATTAAAAAAGATAATAGTGATTTGAGCATTAGCCCCACTGTACTCAAGGACCAGATACTAGGGCCCTTAGGAAAGTATTTCTCTTCTTTAATATGGATTCATTTTATTTTAGGTGTGTGTGCTCACCAGAGAGAGACAAAGAGAAGGAAGGAGAAAAAAGTGGCCATTTTCCCCTGGGAAATGGCCATGCTACAATCTCTTCTCCCTTCTCTTGAATTTTGGGCATGCACGCACACACGCCAAGTGTGATTTTCAAGTTAATGGGGTCCAGGACTTGAACTTGTCACCCCTGTGGGAATCCAGCACCTTAACCACCACACCAACTGGTGGCCTCTATTTTATTTCTTAAAAGTGTGTTTATCTGGTCTATGAATGAAAGACAGAAAGAGATAATAGTACCTCTCGCAGGGCCCTAATGCCACAACCCACCCTCAGCCTCAGCCAGCCCAGACCATGGGCACACTCAGGTCTCCAAACATAAACCAGCACCCTTCCCATGTGAATCAGCCCCACAGAGTGCCACTTTTACTGCTGTGCCACCCACGGCCCCCTTCAACATGGACTTATGCTGCGTTGTGGCTGAGAATAAACACAGGGACATGTGTGTATTTGATCTGCACTTAACCACCCACTGTTAGGCCTACTGGCTCCAAAAGGACAAGTCTGAACAATGAGGAGGAGTCGTAGCTTGCCACTTCTTATTGCTAGAAAGACTTTAAAGGGGTAGGACCTTGAGGATCAAAATTGCCAAGCCCACTCTAGGCGGTTTGGCTGAAGTCTGTTTCCTGCAACCTTCCATCCTCCCGCTGCGATACTATTTTAGACTGAGTAACTCAGACTTTGGGAAGTGTTCTATGAAGTGCTCCTTATCCTGTTGATCTCGACCCATGTGGCTTAGGGGGTGTGGTTTCCTGCACAGAGCCTGATGGAGACTGTGCCAGGTGGAGAACTAAAAAGGTGGTCTCTTTCTTTGAGTAGGGAAGGAGGATCTGAGACAGGAGAATAAAGTTGGGAACTGAGTGTACCCATTAGGGAACATCCTGTGAAAACGTTTAACGGGTATTGGCTGTATTTCCCCTTGGGCAGTTATGTGACATGCACAATTCAAAGTTATTTCTTCTCCTTGCGTTTCCCCACAGGAAGTCTCGCTTGATCAGTGAAGTCTGCTGCATAGTCCCGGGGTGGCCTGCAGAGGGTGACATCGAGGAAACAGTGTCATGGGTAAGCATGGTCCACAGTGCAGTTGCAGAGGAATCCCACTGGGCAGGAGGTTTGGGAGCAGGCGTGGGAGCAAGAGGGGGATTGAGATGCAGAGCAGTCAGTGGTAAGGAAAGGGACTGTGGGGGAAAGTGGCAGGGCTCAGGCAAAGGCTCAGGGGAAGCAGGCAAAGCCTCTTCGGGGCAGTGGGAGCTTCAAATTCAACTCCTTGCTGGAACGCAATGTGGGCAAAGCCCTGGGGAGTGGGGCAGGGTGATAGGGATGGGAGCTCTTCAGACTCAGGCCCAGGCCCAGACGCTGCCTCACTCCTGGGCTGCCCACAGGAAGCCAAGCTGTGGGTGGCATGCTGCTGTTGGAAAGGTCCTTGATAACAAGCAGGGCAGACTCCAGCTGCCTGAGACTTTGCCACTTGCCACGTGCCACGTGCCACCTGCCCTACCCTTCAGTTCCCACTTCTTCCTGGTGGCCAGGAAAGTCCTCGGGAAGCTTAAAGAAGCCTACTTCACTTCTGCCCTCTCTCCTAGGAGAGAGCAAAACTGTAAGTCTCCAGGAAGAGGAGGGGGTGAAGAGAGAGACTCAGGAAGTTGCTGCTTTCTTTCAGTGACTACCCCACGACATAAGCCTAGAGTTCTGGGGACAGAGACCACAGATTACTGCTTAAGATCTAGAATCCAGCCCAGCCTCAAAGTCCATCATGGAACCTAGACCCAGAGCCCACAGCCCAGAGTTCAAAATCCATTCCAGTACTCATAACACAGCCCAGAGTCTAGAACCCAAGCCTAAACTCGAGTCCAAAGTCCAGCCCAGAATGCACAACTAAAGCCGAGAGCCCAGAATCCAGACAGCAGAACTCAAAGCATGAGTAACTCTGGATTCAAAGTTCAGCTAGGGCCCCAGAACTTAGAGCAAAGCCCAGGAGCTATGCCCCAGCTCACAGACCCAGAGTCTGGAGGGCCTAAAACTAAGCCCAATGTCTAGGGCCCAGAATGGCCCAAAGTCCAACTCAGAATCCACACCAAAGTCTAGAACACAGACCCTATCTTAGCTCCAGAACCAGAGCCCACCCAAATAGTCATGGTGGCCTAGAACCTTCCACTCAGCCAACAGCCTAGCAGTCCTTGATGTTCCTCCTTGGTGTATTTGCGGAGGAAGAGGGTCAAGGTTGTGAGCTGTGGGGTGGGGTAGGGCAGGGTGGGGTGGGGGGTTCAGTTCCAGATCCCAGTCCTGCTTTGGCAGGAGACAAGGAGCTGGTATGTGTGTGTGTGTGTGTGTGTGTGTGCACATGCGCACGTGCACGCATGCACATGCGTGGTGGGGTGTTCACAGCCCTGGTCTGGAGGGTCCAGCCTGGGGATTGAGAAACCAGGCAAAATACGGCCTGGGGCTTTCTCTGCGAGGGGCAGAGTCCTGCTGCTGCTGACTCGCTATGCGTCCTTGGTCTGCTTCCCTTCCCTTCTCTGGTCTTACTTCCCCCAGAAAGGAACCAGGAAGTGTTTTAATAGACCCCAAAACCTGTTACATATAGCCCCTTCATTCTTTTGTTCGTTTATCCATAAGCACTTACTCAACACATATATAATAATAGGTCAATTTCATTTATTTATTTGAGAGATTTTTGCTCTAGAAGGCGTGTGCTCACTAGAGAGACAGAGAAAGAATGTGAGAAATCACCCCCCGGGAGGATGGCCAGGCTGCAATCCCTTCTCCATTCTCCTCTCGGGACCTTGGGCACACATGTATACACACTTGGCGTGAGTGAGGCTTAAAGCCTCCAGGCCCAGGACTAAAACCACTGTCGACTGTGTGGGAGTCCAGTGACATAACCATTATGCCATCTGCTGATCCCAATAATAGGCCAATTTTAAAGGGGGTGGGGAGAGGAAGGGAGATAAGGTTTTTTTTTTTTAAGAATTATTTTATTTAACTTTCTTTCTTTTAATTTGCCCAGAGATAGAGTGAAAGAGAGAGAGAAAGCATGCTGCTAGGTCTGGGACTCGAACCATGATCGGCCACATGGGAGTCCAGTGCCTTTAACCACCATGACACCTGCTGTCCCCAGCTTTTAAAAGAAATTTTTTTTTGGAGAGGTTTTTGCTATAGGGCATATGTGCTCGCCAGAAAGAAAGACAGAAAGCGAGAAATCACTCTTCGGGGGGGATGACCATGCCATAATCCCTTCTCCTCCATTCTCCTCTCAGGATCTTGGGCATGCACGCACACACGCCTGACGTGAGTTTAAGCCACAAGGTCCGGGACTCAAACCGTGGTTGGCTATGTGGGAGTCCAGTGACATAGCCATTACGCCAACTGCTGGTCCCTTTTTAAAACTTTTTTTAAATTTATTTTTTAGTGAATCTGATTGTTGGAGATTGGATCATAAGAGACCGGTTAGGTATTGCTAACAAGAGAGATGGGATGACGGTTCGAGGAGGGCAAGTGGTAGTGTCATCTTTGTAAAGTGCAGATGTGTTATGCTACTCTTCTGCTCAGGATCCTTTCATTTTCTTCTTCTTTTTTAAAATTGCCAAGGGGCATGTGTACTTGCCAGAGAGTGAGAGACAAAGAACGAGACAGAGAGAGGAAGGGGGATAAAGGGCCTTTGCACTGCAGTCCCTTCTCTTCCATATCTTCCTCTGTTGGTATCTGAGGCCACACACATGCCCGACATGTTTTTCAAGCCACTGGGACCAGGATTCAAGCCAAGGTTGGCCATGTGGGATCGGCTCCCTTAACACTAGGCCACTGGGCTGACCCTCAGAATCCTTTCAAAGGCTCTCTACTGTCTTCAGATAGAGGATGCAAGGCTTCCTTCCATCTTCTCGACCTACGGTTTCCCATCCAGCAAGTCCTGCCATCCTCCGCCACACCTCCGTGTCTGTGGTGTCCCCGTCGTCTGTGTGCCCTGCCTGTCTCAGTAATTCCTTCTCATCTCAGGGCTTGGTTCCACATCATCTCCTCAGTAATGCCTTTGGAGACCTCTAGCCCGCTAACAGAATCCGGTGTTCTCAATTCTGTACACTCAGACAGATTCCCATCAGGCCTTAGACAAATCGTTTGTACCATCCTTCCTGTGTTGATCTCCATGACTAGATGTGACTCCCTCCAAGGACGAGTTTATCCACGCCCAGTTCTCCTCTGTGCTGCTGGGTGCATCCAGAAAAAGCTCAGTGAGAGCACCAACAAGGCCCTTTTATACTGCCAAGTATTCCTGTGTGATTTTTTTTTCTCCCTCAGAGCTTCTGTGTTTTAAATTTTTAATCTCAGACCATGATAAGAAATTTGTTTTCTTGGGGCCAACAGGTGGCGTGGTGGTTAAGGGCGCTGCACTCCCACATGGCTGACTGTGGTTTGAGTCCCAGACCTGGCAGCGTGCTTTCTAAC
Source organism: Tupaia belangeri chinensis (assembly GCF_000334495.1). Classification (NCBI taxonomy): domain Eukaryota; kingdom Metazoa; phylum Chordata; class Mammalia; order Scandentia; family Tupaiidae; genus Tupaia; species Tupaia belangeri. The sequence goes on along the minus strand of NW_006203607.1, from coordinate 2,473,572 downwards.
TTTCCTTTCTCTCTCTGTCTCTCTCTGGTCAACTTCAATAAAATAAAAAAGAAAGAAAGAAAATAATGACAATGAATAAAATTAAATTAAATCATTCTTTAAAAAACTAATTATTGAGAAATTTGTTTTCTCATTGTCTTTCTTTTCTTTTTTTGTTAAAGAGAGATTTTTCCTGCAGGGCTTTTGTGCTTGCCAGAGAGACAGAAAGCGAGAAATCATCCCCCCAGGAGGTATGGGTACATCACAATCCCTTCTCCTCCATTCTCCTTTCTGGACTTTGGGCATGCATGCAGCGTGAATTTCAAGTCACCAGGTCAAGGACTCAAACCACAGTTGACTACATGTGAGTCCAGCGACAAAACTATTACGTCACCTGCTGGTCCATCTTTTCTTTTTTTTCTTTTCTTTTCTTTTTTTTTTTTTTTAAGAGAGAGATGGGGGACCAGCAGGTGGAGTGGTGGTTAAGGTGCTGGATATTCCCATATGGCCAATAGCAGTTCGAGTCCTGGATTTGGCGGCTTGCTTTCCCACTTTTCCTCTGCGCGCTCTCTCTCTCTCTCTTTCTTTCTCCGGTCAAATTAAAATAAATAAATGAATAAATAAAATTGAATAAATAATTCTTTAAAAAAAAAACAGAGAGCGAGATGGGTTTTGCTATATTGCTAGGCTGACTTCGAACTTGTGATCCTCCTACCTCAGCCTCCCAAGAAGCTGAGGCTACAGACTTCCCATTGACTACTTTCTTTTTTTTTTTTAAGAGGTTTTTGCTATAGGGCGCCAGACAGACAGAGAGAGACAGAGAGACAGAAAGCAAGAAATCACCCCCCAGGGGGGATGGCCACGCCCCAATCCCTTCTCCTCCATTCTTCTCTCAGGATCTTGGGCACGCACGCACACACACCCCGCATGAGTTTAAGCCACCAGGTCCGGGACACGAACCGCGGTCAACTACATGGAAGTCCAGCGACATAGCCATTATGCTAACTGCTGGTCCCCCCCATTGACTACTAATCAAAGACATGTATACTGCCAATCAGAGGGAAATAGAAAAGGAAAGAAAAGAAGTGAATATTTGGTTTTTTGTTTTTGTTTTTTGAGAGTTTTTTTTTTTTTCCGCTATAGGGTGTGTGCACTCGCCAGACAGACAGAGAGAGACAGAGAGATAGAAAGCGAGAAATCACCCCCCAGGGGGATGGTCACGCCGCAATCCCTTCTCCTCCATTCTCCTCTCGGGATCTTGGGTACGCACGCACACGCACCCGGCATGAGGTTTAAGCTACTGAGTCCGGGACGCGAACCGCAGTCGACTACGTGGGAGTCCAGCGACATAGCCATTACGCTAACTGCTGGTTCCCAAGAAGTGAACATTTGTTGACAGCCAGCTCTAAAGTGCAGGGACACACTGTCTCCCTGGATCCTGGGATAACACTAAGAGGTATTATTACAGATAGGATCAGTGAATTAAACTACCCGCCCTATTTTGCTAGAGGGCATGTGCACACACCAGAGGGACACACAGAGAAAGCACCCCCTAATGGGGCGTGGGCATGCCACTCTACCTTCTTCTCCATTTCTCTAACCTTTGGGAATTTGGGGCATGTATGCACATATGCCTGGTATGTTAAGCTGCTGGGGCAGGGATTTGAACCGTAGTTGGCCATGTAAGATCCAGCTCCTGAACCACTAGGCCATGGTACCAGCTCAAGTCTGTACTCCCATGGCCCCAGCTACACTGTTCTCTCTTGCTTGTAATAAGCACAAGGTCAGTGTTTCCATGCCATCTGGAGCCAGCCACCGAGAGCTAGAGGTCCCGGCCGCCAGAGTGCAGGTGGGAAACAGCCGACATACAACATGGGTGGCCCAGCATGTGCTTTATGTAAATGGGCAAAAGGAGGCCCAGAGACGGGGCAGGATTCCAGAGGCACCCGTAGCAGGTTCTGCTTCTGTCACACTGGCCTGTGTCCAACAAATCACTTGCTCTACAAGACTCTTCCAATTAGGGCTAGCAGACTGAGGCAGGGCCTCCTTGCAGCAATGTGGTGTGAGCATGAGGAGGTCAGAGTCCTGGCCAGCCAGGTAGGGAAACGTTGCTCAAACATCAATCCCTACTGTCTCCTCTATGGTTAGGCTCTGGGTTCTTGCCCAAGGAGCACCTCACCTGATCTAATAGGCCCTGAGGAAACCTGGTAGCCTGGTCCAACCACTGGGGCTCCCTTAAGCTCTATCTTGCTTATCTTATATAGCAAGTCTCTTTGAGCCAAGACCTTCCTCAGCTTCTTCCATTCTGTCATGCTTACGTGTCCTCAGCAGACAGCCTTCCGGAAGGAGCAGGGTGGTCTCTCTTCTAGGGAAGACCCTGAACTCAGGGGAGTCTAGAATAAGAAGGTGCTGAGACACAGGTTGGTTGAAGGGAGGATAGTCGCTGTCCCAACGAATCTCTAGGCACTCTCCATGCCCCTCAGCCCCCTGAGAGTTGAGGCTCAGAAGTGAGACTCATCACTAGGCCCAATCTAGAAACCCAGAGCAGGGGGTCTCCCTGTGGAGTGGCCCATAGCCTCATGAGGGCAGATGGATCAGTCATGAGGCTTGTATTGCCCCTCAATTGCCCAAATGACATCCAGGCAGGAACTGAGGAACTGGTAGCCTCAAGTGATTTCAAGGACCCTCAGATACTTCCTTCTAAAGAGCCTCTCTCAATAATCTCCTCTGCCCTGCCTCCTTCCCGCAAGGCAAAGCAAGGGTCAAGATGGGGAACACATTGCAGCATACTCATCATAGCAACTGTTCCAGGAAACTCTTGGTCCAGGCCCCACACTTTTTTTTTTTTTCTTTTGCCAGAGCATGTATATTCTCACCAGAGAGAGACAAAGAGAGAGGGAGCCAGAGAGAGACAAAGAGAGAGGGAGAGGGAGAATGAATCCCTCAATAGAGTATGGTCATACCACAATCTTTTCCCCTCCATGTCTCCATTCTGGGCATGCATGCATACATGTCTGGAGTTTTGTTTTGTTTTATTAATAATTTAGTTTTATTTATTATTGTTATTTTATTTGACTAGAGAGAGAGAGAGAGACAGGAAGAGAAAGAAATGGAAAGTGAGAACGCAAGCCACCAGGTCTGCAACTCGAACCATGGTCGGCCACGTGGGAGTCCAGTGCCTTAGCCACCACACCACCTGCCAGTCCCTGGTTTTGTTTTGTTATAAGAGAGATTTTTGCTATGGAGCATGTGCACTTGCCAGCGAGACAGAGAAAGACAGACAGCAAGCAAGAAATCACCCTCCAGGCAGAATGGCCATGCCACAATCCCTTCTCCTCCACTCTCCTCTCAGGATTTTGGGTGTGCACACACATAGTCAGCCACGTGGAATCTGGCTCCCTTAACCACTAGGCCATGGAGCTGGCCCCAGCACTTAACCCTCCATCCTAGCCATTCACTCTCCTGGAGCACTGCCACTCAGGGCATGAATTTGCTAGCAGCCACTAGCATGTTTCAAAGCTTGCATGTTTGTTCTGCAGAAGTCAGGACGGTAGCTCTGCCAGCTAAGTCCTGAAGAGATCTTGCACTGGATAACTGACTGCATGTTCTTCCACCCGGCAACGTTGGTATCTAGCAATACTTTCACCCAGCAACAGTGTCCTAGCATTGACACCTCAACAGCTCCACTGGCAACTCTGCCCTGCAGCATCCACAGTGCTGGAAATGCCGCCTTGAGTCACGAGACATAAGTCTAGCCCACTACCGCTCACCTGCAGATTTTCTCCCCTCTGACCATAAGGCTTTCCTTGGAGAGGTTTTGCCCAGGGTATTAATGATAATAATAGTGATAACAGGGAACAGAAGGTGGCGTGGAGGTTAAGTGTTGTATCCCACATGGCTGCCTTTTAATCACCATGCCACTGCTGGCCCAGAATCTTTCTTTAAAAACAACCCACTCTTGGGACTAGCAGGTGGCGTGGTGGTTAAGGCACTGGGTCTTACATGGTCAACTCTGCAGTTCGAATCCTGGGTCCTGCAGCCTGAAAAACACTCAGGCCACATGTGCATTTGTGCCCAAAATCCTGAGAGGAGAATAAAGGAGAAGGGACTGCAGAGTGACCATCCTCCTGTTGGGGGGTAATTTCTCACTTTTCCTTTCTGTGTCTGTCTCCAGCAAGTGCACATGCCCAGTGGCAAAAAAATCTAAAAACAAAACAACAAAAATCTCACTCTTACAAGAACTAACCCCTTCTCATGAGAGCTAGAACCCACTAGGTATCCAGTGACATCATTAATCCATTTAGCGATGCCTCCATGATCCAGGTACTGCCCACTAGGCCTCAACTCTCTTTTATTATTTATTTATTTAGAAGTTTTTGCTGTAGGGCGCATGCGCTCGCCAGACAGAGAGAGAGAGAGAGAGAGACAGAGAGACAGAAAGCGAGAAATCACCCCCCAGGGGGGATGGCCACGCCACAATCCCTTCTCCTCCATTCTCCTCTCGAGATCTTGAGCACACACACACACGTGCCCGGCATGAGTTTAAGCCACCGGGTCCGGGACATGAACCACGGTCGACTACGTGGGAGTCCAGTAACATAGCCATTATGCTAACTGCTAGTCTTTCCATTCTCTTTTAAAGAAGTATTTATTATTTTTTAAATTTTTATTTAATTTTATTTATTCATTTATTTTTAAATTTAACCAGAGAGAGACACAGAGAGAAAGAGGGAAAGTGAGAAAGCAAACCACCAGATCCAGGACTCGAACCATGGTTGGCCATGTGGGAGTGTCCAGCGCCTTACCCACCATGCCACCTGCTGCTCCCCAAAAGAAGTATTTCTTTAATTGTATTTATTTATTATTATTATTTTAATTTGACCAGAGAGAAAAAGAAAGGAAAGTGAGAAAGTAAGCCACCACGATCAGGACTCAAATCATGGTTGGCCATATGGGAGTCCAGCACCCTAACCATCAGGCCACCTGCCGGCCCCATGGGGAACTCGTGAGTTCATTTGTCCTAGGCTGTGAGACTGGGCTAGACCCAGAAAGGGTCTAGGAAGGCTAGGAGGGTGGTCCTACCACAGAGTGGGGAGCTGGCTGCCCCCTCGGGGAGAAGCCCTTGTTCCCACAGCTGTCCTACATGGGGAGAATGCTGCTACGAATAATGAGCCAGGCCTCTGCTCCAGGCTTCGGAGACTGACAGAGCTGGGAAACTGCCCTCTGCCCACTACAGACTGGCGCCTCAGCCACACCCCTGGGTTCCAGGCCTGCTGGTGTGGGCATAGAGAGGTAGGAAGGAGCATGTGCAAGGGGGCCGACAGAGTCATGCGACCAGGACTCTAGGCACCTGGAGGACATCTCTAAATGAAAAGTCTGCAACCAAGCTCATCGTCAGAAAAAGGGACCTGACCCTGGGTTTATGAAATCTAGTCCCTGCTTCCCCTTTTAGCCTCGGGTTCATCGTCGTCAGTAAGAGGGAGGCAGTGAGAATGCCGTAGGGAGTAAATGCAATGTATGTACAAAGCCCTGAGCACGGTGCTCGCTCTGCATATGGTGGGTGCTCGATAGTTGGGAGCTGTTTAACAGTGTTCCGACTCAGTCAGTGGGGGAGGAGAGTCTCTAGGGGTGTGCTACAGGGCTCTGTCCCAACCGACAATTATGGATGGTAGAGCTGAAACTGCAAGGGCCAGGCTGGATCTACAACTGGAGCGCGAGGAAACAGCGGGCAATAGAACCAGTGTGCAAACCAATTTCAGCAGGCTGGAATAAGCAAGATGACATTGTTCTGCTATGAGCTTCAAGACATCGCACAAAGCAGAGGATCGGGGAGAGACCTGACTTGACCCCAGCTCCGGTGAAAAGGATCTGAATGATTTAGTTGACCGCAACCTGATGGGAACTAATCATGGGAGAGAAAGGCTCTGAAGCCCAGCAGTCTTAGGCTGCATTAACAATGTGTCGCGTCCAGACTGGGGGAAATAATAGGCCTATTGTGCTGGGCTGGTCAGGCCATATCTGGAATCTTACATTGCTACACTGACAGACTGGAATTCAGCCAGGAGGGGGACTAGCCCAGCCTCAGTTCTCAGGCACTTGTGCAAAATGCTTCTTGTGGCTTTTTCTGGTTTTGGCCCCAAAACAACTCTATCAGGTAGGTACTATTAATATTCCCATTTTACACACAGAGAGGGAAGCCGAATTGTCGAGGATCTGCCACACAGCTAGTAAATGGAAGAGATGGGGGCTTTTCCCACTGGGCTCCTCTCGTGCTGGTATTTGAAGACCGAATATCCAGTCATGGAATGCATATTTATTTATTAAACGTCTACTGTGAGTGGGGGCCCTGAGCTAGTCAATGGACGTGAAAAACATGTGGCTCCCGCCTTCAGGAAGCAGAGTCTGATGGGGGACCCAGATCACCTGTGGTGTGGTGTGATTCTATGAGAGTGAGGATTTTAGGGCTGGAAAGGATCATAAAGTCCACCTTAGCCAAGCTAAGCATGAAGAGGAGAAGACAGACAGCAGTGTCATGGGCCCACCGTGGAGCCCGGGGGGGCCAGTCGGGGCCTTGTCACTGTATCCAGCTGCCTCATGGCTCTCTTGCCGAGCAGTGGTCAAGAGCCATGCGCTCTGATGGATCTGCTAGTGTATATGAGAAAGCTTGGTGTGGCCAGCTCTCTTTCCTGCATCCGGAGGTTTAAAGAAAGAAATAAGGAACCACAGAACAGTGGGGAGTAGCCTTTGAGAGTCCCTGAAGCCCCTTCCCTAATCAGAGAGAACTAGCATCTAACCATCCTCCAGAGTGTCTGGGAAGACTGGGTGACATTGGCTTTCCACCCAGAGGTGGAAGAAAAGACTGTTCTTTCTGGCATCGGAGCCTGGCTTCTGTTCCAGGCTAATGTCCTCCCATCTTCTTTCAAGGCCTAGATTATGCTGTACTCTCTTTTCTCAGTTGTTTCACCCCAGAGCGCCTCTGTAACCCTGGATCTCCCAGAGCTTCTTGGTGGGGAGAAACCTGGGCCCCATTCAGCCTTCTGGAATTCAGGCAAAGAAGGAGACAGCAGGGTTGTTCAGAGCAAAGGCTTTGGAATGGGACAAAACCTTGCAGGCCTGGCCCTGCCACACAGCAGCTGTTTCACTTCTTGTCCCCCTTTCCTCAGCTGTAAAATGGGGATAATAATAGTACCACCCTCATATGGTGGTTGTGAGGGCCCAGTGAGATCATGGTAAGTGGGAGGAAGCCATCCATAAAAGGCCACAGTTACTTAGTGTTCTAGTGGCCCAGGCCCTGGCTCCTCCCCACTTGAGAGCTCCATCCGGACAGGACAGCCACGGGGTTGCCTCATCTTTCTTCCCCATGGCAGAGGGCCCCACAGATGCCAAAGAGAGAAAGAGGGGGTGGTCAGTGTTGGGGAAAGAGAGAGAAATACAGGCAGGGAAAGGGCCCAGTCTACATCATCCAGGCTTGGAGGAAAGGGAGATGCGACCGGACTCCAGATTTTAAAGCGGCCATAGACCTCTGAGCCCTCACCTTGCTTAGGACCGGGGGTCAGAAGGTAGGGTTGTAGCCAGACTCCGGGAGAACTCACTCTGGGGGGGGCCTGGGCAGGTCGCTTTCAGCCTTGGGCCTCAGTTTTCTCGTGCGTGTCAGGAGGGGTCTCGTGGCCTTCTCGGCGAGTTGCAAGAAGCACGCGCAGCCGGATGCCGGTTCAGGGGCCTGGAAAACGTGGCTCGCTGGCACTGAGCGGCTGGGCGTGGGTGGAGGCGGGCAAGGGGATTGGCCGGAGGCGGGGCAGCGAGGCTCAGGGATTG
>NW_006203607.1:2431871-2465652 GCF_000334495.1 Tupaia belangeri chinensis | reverse complement strand
GGTCTGCTGCCCACCGGCATCCTCCAAGCCGGTGAACGCCCGGCCCAGGTGAAGGTGAGGGCCCGGCACCCCGAGCGGAGGGCGAAGGGTGGGGAGCCGGCTGAGAATGGGGAATGCGGACGTTGGGGGATAGGCTCGGTCCTGGGATATACGGGATAGCTGGAGGCCGCCTAGGGGCAGGACAGGGTCCATAAGTACCCCAGGGACACGGCGTGGTGGAGACGGTGAGTAGGTACTGGCGCCCCCTCTTGGTGCACCCCTACTCGGCATCTCTGCGGCGGGGCTCTGCCGGCAGCTCCACGTGGTGCCCGGCTCTACCTAGCGGGTTTGAGCGGCCGGGGTTTGCCGCACCAGAAGATGTAAAGATCCCAGAAATCTGGAAAGCCCCAAACTGGTTCTCCATCTCTCGCCCCCTACCCGCCACCCGCCTATTCCTGAGCCTCAGCTTTGCTGTGAGGGCCGCTCAAGTTCATTCATAAGAACAAGGGCTCTGCTCTTAAAGGAGCCGCATGGTTTGAGTGCCGGTGTTCGGGCAGGGTGCTTTCCGCGTCTCCACCGTCTGCCCCATCCCCAGCCCTCTGGACCTAGTGATAGACTGGATGAAATCAGGTGGCTTCAGAAAGGGAAACCAAGCAATAGATGTCTGCTTGGGAGGTGACCGCCTTTCCTTTTAATTTTATTAACTGATCCTTGGAAGGAGCAGAGGTGAGCAATTATGCTGTTACCATGTATTAGTAATCTCTGCTTTCCCTGGGCAACGCCAACCTCCCTAGCGCCCGCCCAGAGAGGGCCCAGTCCTGCACCTGGAGGCCTTTCTTCCCCTCTCCAAGGTCCCCTAGGAGCCAGGGGTTGGGAGGGAAGGGAGCTGGAGGTAGGACAGCGCCTGGGTTTGCCTGAAGCTCCAGGACGCTCTGGCACAGATGGAAGGAACAGCTGTGCCTGCAGCCAGCTGGGCGGGCCCCAGGAGCTCTGGAGAGCTCCCACACAGTAGGCAGGTGGGTCTTGGCCTCTAAGCCAGGGTGGGAGCCTGGGCTTGGCTCAGGCAGCTCCTGGCAGCAAGAGGATTTTCAGGTTGTGGCAGTGGTACCGGGTGGGGACAGGTCTGCTGTTGGAGCATGTTTCTCCCTGTGACTTGGAAAGGAACAGTGGCTGAGGCCTGAGGGGTAGTTCTTTAGGGCTGGTGGGCTGATAAGTTTCCTCAGACTCTGGGGAGGGGGGACCAGCAGATGGCGTAATGGTTACATCGCTCGAATCCCACGTAGTTAACCACAGTTTGAGTCCTGGACCCAGCGTTAAGCTTAAAACTCATGCCAGGCACGTGTGTGTGTATGCCCAAGATCCTGAGAGGAGACGGGATTGCAGTGAGGCCATCCCCCCTAGGATGATTCCTCACTTCCTGTATCTCTGTCTCTCTGGCAAGTGCATGTGCCCTACAGCAAAAATCTCCCTTAAAAAAATAATAATCTTGGGGCTGGTAGGTGGTGTGGTGGCTAAGGATGTTGGACTTCTACATGACTGACTGTGGTTCAAATCCCAGACCTGGCAGCTTGTTTTCTCTCTCTCTCTCTCACATACTCTGTCCCTCGCTGGTCAAATTAAAATAAATAATAAATAAGTAAAGTTATATAAAAATAATTCCAATAAAAAAGAAGACTCTGGGGAGGGGGTGGCTGAGGGGCAACTTCCTCAGCAGTACGGATTTCCTTTTCCAGGTTCCTATTTCCCTTTTCTTTTAAAAGTGGGATCTGGGGAGAACAGGGTAAGGCAGTGCTGTTCCTCCTTACAGCATTGGCTGGAAGGGTGGTCTGGCCTCTGGAACCTTTTAGGATGGAGGGCAGGACCTTGGGCCTCTTTTCATCCTTTCTTATTCTTCCTAGAAGGAACCAAAGAAGAAACAACAGTTGTCAGTTTGCAACAAGCTTTGCTATGCAGTTGGGGGGGCCCCCTACCAGGTGACCGGCTGTGCCCTGGGGTTCTTCCTGCAGATCTACCTGTTGGATGTGGCTCAGGTGAGTGCTAGGTCCTCAGGGCTCCTCTAGTCTCCTGAGGTGGGCAAGACTAGGGACCCCTGGGAGTTTTCACTCAGTTTTCTCCATCTGCAAAATGAGCCGAGGAATCCCTCTTAGTCGCAGGGGATGAGAAATAGGTCTTTACAAAGTCCGCAGGAGGGGAGACTTATGTGCCCCAGGAGTCTTCGTTGGCAAGGTCTGCCAACTCCTCCTTGCCTGGCAAGAGCAAAGGAGCCTGGAGGGGTAGGCGGCAGCGTGAGGAAGAATGGACCCCACTGGGGATGCTGTTCTCAGAAGAGACAGGCGCACCGTGTCCCTGGCTGGGAGACAGTCAGCTGGCGTGGCTCCAGGGTGGGCGGATGTTGCCAGGCGCAGCCCACCTGAGGAGCAGGGGCATGTTAGTGGGCAGCAGGGACTGCGAGTACGAGGCTGAGTTACGGTGACAGCCCCAGTTCCCAGGTCTTTGCCTGGGAGGGGTTCTCTGAGGCTGAAGCAGGGCTACTCTGTGCTTTGAGAAGCCTTGGCTGGCAGCTGGCATCCTGAGAATCCGCTCTGTCTCATGGGAGAGTGGGAGGCTGAAAAGCCACAGTGACCAGGGCTCCCACACTGGCTGTCTTTACTTTGTAGCAGCAGACTTGGCCAGCAGGGCACCTTGGTTGTATCCATTTACAGGTGGGGAACACTGAGCCCCAGAAAGGACAAATGGCTTCATTCAGCTGCTAGTTTCCAAGCAACTCCCAGGCCTGGGCCCTGAGTGGGGTGTAAATATGAGGACCCTGCAGTCAGAGTGTGAAACTTTTGTAGTGAGTATTAGAGCAGGTGGGGTGGGGATCATACGGGGACCAATGGGGGTGGGAGAGGGTTCCCCAGAACAATAGCAATAGCAAAGCTTTTATGGGCAAGGAGGAGTCCAGGGAATCTGTGTGTAGGGCCTGGAGGGCTTGAGTGGATAGTGACAGGCCACTTTTTAAAAAGCATCTAAAGATTCCTTAAGATACGGATCAAGGGGCCAGCAGTTGATGTAATGGTTACATCACTGGACTCCCACATAGTCGACCACAGTTCGAGTCCCAGACCCAGTGGTTTAAAACTCACACTGGGAGCATAGGTGTGTATGCCCAAAATTCTGAGAGGAGACTGGAGGAGAAGGAATTGCAAAATGGCCACACCCCTGGGGGGTGATTTCTGGCTTTCTGTCTGTCTGTCTCTCTGGCAAGCACACATGCCCTGTAGCAAAAATCTCTAAAAAAAAAGATAGAGATCAAAACTTCCATAATACAGATGGGAAACTGAGGCCCACTGTGGCCACCCAGTGAATACTAATTCTCATACCAGGTGACCAGGGGCTCAGGGTGTGAGGGGGAGGGAAGGAAATGATCCTGGAGTCATTCTAATTGATGGGACTGTTTCCAAGGACAGTAAAGGGGAGGAAATAAGGATGGGTCTGGGGAGGATTCTAAGGAGGCGCTCAGTGCCTGGGGAGAAAGAGACCCTCATTATTTCAAAGGCCAGTGAAGGTGTTTAAGACCTGGCTGAGGCAGGAGGGTACCCCTGTTTTTGCCCCTGCTGCAGGTCACGGTGAGAAGGGTGAGGGATTATCTGGTGCCTCTTCCCCGTGCAGGTGGACCCTTTCTCTGCCTCCATCATTCTGTTTGTGGGCCGAGCCTGGGATGCCTTCACAGACCCTCTGGTGGGCTTCTGCATCAGCAAGTCATCCTGGACCCGCCTGGGCCGCCTCATGCCCTGGTGAGTGGGGTGGGCTCCTTGGTGGGGCTTGAGCAGATTAGCCCGTTGGTCCTCCCATGTGGTCTGCTTACACTGGAGGGTGAGGAGAAGTGGAATGATGCAAAAGCCCAGCGGTGTTGAAACCCCATCCGAAGCCTCAGCTGCCCCAGGCACGGGCACGGGCCACCCAGCCAGTTCAATCCCAGGCCAGGCCGCTTCCCCCAGCCCAGGGCCCACGGCTCGCCACCACCCACCGGACTCCTGCCTTCTCCCACTCAGTCACCTCCCTTAGTGGCAGAGGTAGAACATCAGAGTGGTTGGGAGAGTGCACTCTGGAGCCAGCCTGCCTGGGTTTGAATCCCAGCGTCACTATCTAAAGCTGTGCAACCTTGAGCAGGTCACTTAACACCTCTGAGCCTCGAATTTCTCTTTTTAAAGTTTATTTATGTATTTTATTTTTTCATGAACAAGAGCAATCCAGTCTTTAGCCAGCCCCAGACCATGGGCAAGTGCATGCCAGCATATTCAGGGAGGTCTCCGGACTTGAACCAGGAACCTTCCCATGGAATTAATAATTATGCCTATTTCACAAGGTTGTGGTGAGGATTATGGTTTTTGGGTTTGGAGTATGTTGGAAATTTACAGCTATTCCTGGCACCTGTTCTATACTTTGGCACGCCTTTGGCCTGGCTGCTGGTGGAGCTGTGGTTGGGGTTCACACAGGGAATGGGGGAGCTGGCCCATAACCTCTGCTACCTTAGGTGATGTGAGCCACCTTTAAATCGGTACAAAGTCTGAGGTCCCCAGGCACAGGCTGTGGGGCAAGGGGGGTGGGGGGCGGTGCCACAGATCAGATAGCCTGGGAGGCTCGCTGGACTGGCGGTGGGCGGGGCTCCAGCTCCCTCCAGGACATCCTGCTTCGGGAGCTGGGGTGATTTGCCCCTTTCATCTCTAGCTCCACATCCCCCCGCCCCCCCCGCCACAGCTTCCTTTCCCACGAGGCCCCCCCACCCACCCCAATCCTGCCTGCCCCTGGCTGAGGCCCAGGTTGGAGCCTTTGATCCAGGCTCCAGGGCTGGAAGCAGGATAGCCCGCCGCCTTACCTGCGCAGGCAGCTCGGGGCTCCCTGAGCGGGAGCGCCAGCCGGTGAGACCTGGCCCAGTGCCTGCCGCCCTGGCAGCGGGGAGGAAGGCGGGGCAGCAGCCACATCGCCTCATGGGTCCCAGCCAATGGCAGCAGCTGCCCGCCAGCCCCACGCGGCTCAGCGCGGGTTACTCTCAGTCACTGCGGGTTCCAGTTTGAGGAAGGCTAATGAGGAGCCCCGGTTCTCCGAGGAGACCGGTGGATTCCGGTGGGGTAGAGGGGGAGATGACAGCCGGCAGGCTCTCCCAGCGGAAGGCAAGATCAGGACTCTCTGTGGGCAAGCGTGACGACCCTCTCGGGAAGCTGGGAGCCCTTCAGGCTGGCTTCTGATTTAGCAGGTGTCTGCCTGGACCTGCCTGGTGATACCTGTGTCTCAGTGGACCCTGGCCAGGGTCTGCGCAGCGGGTGACCTCCTGTCCATCCCACAGTTGACACCTGGGCCCCTCCCCAAGCCAGAAGACGTCACTCTTTTCTGTGTGGGGTTCATGAGCCCTGGGGCCCTCTCTCCTGCTGTGCCCCAAGGCAGTCCCTGTTCTAAGCTTGCATTTAAATCCTCCCATTCATGGAGCCAGTAGCAGTTAGCCCACCTCTGGGAGGAGGAAGCTGGATCCCACATGGCTGAACAGGGTTCGAATCACTGCCCCTGGAAGCTTGAAAAGGTGTCCACACCCTGGACACAGGATCCCAGAAGGATGGAGAATCGAAGGAAAAAGGATTGCAGTATGAACAGGCCCTCTGTCTCCTGCCCACTCCCTCCAACCCAGCATAAAAATAAAACCATCTCCTTCAAACAGGAAGACCTGGATAGTCCCTTGCCCTGGAGTTACACAGGGACCTGGGGCCTCCGCGGTCCCCCAGGCTGCAGCCCACACCAGTTCCCAGGTGTGGCTCTCCCGCTGAGCTTCCCAGAGGTGATAATCACACCACACTTAGTAGCCCGAATACTAGATATCAACTCCAGTCTCAAAAACGACTTCAGCCCTACAAAGGAGGACCTCAGCCTTTCCGCTGGCCTGTAGGGGGCCATACTTCCTCTTCTGCTCATCTCCTAATTCCATCATCCTTGCACACCGCACTCCAGCTCCACTGACCCCTTGCTCCTCAGACCTGTCAGGCACGCTCCTGCCCCAGGACCTTTGCACTGACTCACCCCTTCCTTACCTGGCACACACTTGCCTCAGATGTCCACAAGGCTGACTTACTCTTCTCTCAAGCCTTGATAAGACCGTCGCTGATCACCCATTGTGAATTGTACCCCTGTTCTCACCTTGATCCTTCACAACCTGCTTTATTTCTCTTCTCCAAGTGCTTACCGTCTTCTAACATGTTGTATAACCTCTTAAAAAGTTCAGGACTGGGAGGTGGCATGGTGGTTCAGGTGCTGGATTCCTATGTGGCTGACGGCAGTTCAAGTCCTGGACCTGACAGCTTGCTTTCTTACTCTCTTTCTCCCTCACTCCTTGTTGCTCTCTGGTCAAATTGAATAATAAATAAAATAAAATAAAAAATAAATAAATCTTTAAAAAATAAAATAAAAAGCTGGTCAATAGGACCAGTAGGTGGTACAGTGGCTAGGGCCCTGGACTCCCATGTGGCCTACTGCAGTTCGAGTTCTAGACACAGTGGCTTGAAACTCACACTGGGCACATGTGCATGCATGCCCAAAATCCCCAGAGGAGGAGGATTGTGGCATGGCCTTTCCCTTGAGGGGGTGACTTTTCACTTTCTGTCTCTCTGTCTTTCTCTGTTTTTCTGGCAAGCATACACACCCTATACCAAAAATCTCTCAAAAAAAAATCTTGAGAGAAGAACGAAGGGACTGCAGTATGCCATCTCTCCTAGGGGTGATTTCTCACTTTCTCTATCTCTCTAGCAACTGCCCACACCCCATAGCAAAACTTAAAAAGAAAAACAAAAACAATATATATATATATACATATGTGTGTGTGTCACTGAACTATGTACTTAAAGAAATGGTTATGATGGTCAATTGTATGATATATGTATATTTGACCATGCTGCAATCCCGTCTCTATTTTTCTATTGGGATTTTGGGCATGCCACGCACATATGCCTATGTGAGTTTCAAGCCATCAGGTCCAGGGCTCAAATGTTGGTTTGCCATGTGGAAGTCCAGTACCTTAACCACTACACCGCCTGCTGGCCCCACCTCTCAGGTTTTGGGGGACATGTAAGCACACACGCCCAACATGTTTTTTTAGGCCACTGGGTCTGGGACTCAAACACAGTCGGCTATGTGGGATCCAGCCACCTTAACCTCCACCTCACCTACTGGCCTGGCATCAAATATATTCATATTCAGGGACCAGCAGTTGGTGTAATGGCTATGTTGCTGGACTCCCACATGGTCAACTGTGGTTTGAGTCCCGGACCTGGTGGCTTAAACTCACACCGGGTGCATATGCATGCATGCTCAAGATCCCAAGAAGAGAATGGAGGAGAAGGGATTGTGGTGTGGCCATACCCCCTGGGGGGGTGAATTCTCACTTTCTGTCTCTCTGTCTTTCTGGCTAGCACACACGCCCTATAGCAAAAACCTCTCAAAAAAAAAATATATATATATATATTCACATTGTTGTGTGGCCATCACCACCTCCATCTCCAGAACTTTTTATCTTCCCAAGCTGAAGCACTATATCCATTAAACAATAATTCTCTGGTTCCCCCTCCCTAGTCCCTGGCAACAATCCTTTTACTTCCTGTCTGTGAATTTCACTACACTGGGTATCTCATAGTAGTGAAATCAGTGTTTGTCCTTTTATGTCTGACTTATTTCATTTAGTGCAGCATCCTTGAGGTTCGTCCATGTTGTAGCATGTGTCATAATTTTATCTCTTTAAGACTAATAATATATATCATTTAAATTGTATTTTCCTGTTTGCCAACTGGAATGTGAACTCCAGAAGGGCAATGATTCTCCGTCTGTTTTGTTCACTGATCTGTCCTGCGTCATTAGAATTGTGCCCAGCCCTCAGCGGGCACTTAATAAATATTTCTCAGGTAAATGTTGAATGTAAGGTATGTGCTAGTACTAGTCTTTTCCAGATGAGAAAGGGAGCCTCAGCGAAGTTAACTTGCTTAAGTTCTTACGTTCTTTTTCTATTAAAGTTTTATCTATTGATTTTTTTCCATGAGCGAGTGAGAGGTAGAAAGAAAGGAGCAGAGAGAGAGGCAGGTGCGTCCAACCGGGTCTTCGTGCCACAGTTCCCCCCCAGCCTCGGCCAGCCCGGATCACAGGCATGTGCGCCCAGCATACTTAGGGAGGTCCTGGCGCGAACCTAGGACCTTTCCTGGCTGGTCCAGTTGTGTTTACCACTGTGCAATCCCTTGGTTTCCCAACGAAGGTTTTTCTTTTTTTTTCCCCCCTTAGGTTTTTGTCATAGGGTTCATGCTCTCTCCAGAGAGAGAGAGAGAAAGAGAAGTGAGACATTACCTCCCAGGGGGATGGCCGCATCGTAATCCCTTCTTCTCCATTCTCCCCTTGGGATTTTGGGCATGCACGCCTATTCGCTGGCATGATTTTCAAGCTGCTGGGTCTGGGACTCGAACCATGGGCAGCAGGTGGGTGTCCAGCACCATAACCACCATGCCATTTGTTCCTCCACTCCACCTCACAGTAAAGTTCTTTACAGTTAGTTGGTGGAGCCAGAACTGGGTCCATAGGTGTGGTTCCAAGGCTTTTCTTTGAACTACTGCACTCTGCTGCCTTTCTATCCTGTGGCCATGAGGCTGGTCCCTGGAGACCTAGCTGTTCGTGATGGTGTGGCACGCACAGACACTGGGCCTCTCACAGTCACTTCCCTAAGCCAGTACCCCACACGGCTCCAACATTTTTCCTTCACCTCGACTTGGTCTTCCTCACCCCACTCCACCCAGTTTCCCCATGTGTGTGAATGGGACATGCATGTGTGTGTGCAAATGATGCACGTGCACATGCGAGGACACATAAATGTGGAGGCTGCTCCTTCCGCCTGCCTCCCTGCTCCTTCCGCCTACCAGCCGAGGTCTTAGCCCCCGTTCTTAGCTCCCCAGCCTATGGGAAGCCCCTGCCCCCTGTGCTCTTTCCTCTTAGGAAGACATGGAGGAGACTCAGGGTCTGACACTGTTACTATCTGAGCCCGCGATTTCAGTTCAGGACCCGGGCACCAGTCTGCTCTACTGGGTTTGGTCATCTGCTGCTTCTCAGGAGCCCTGGGGTGGGTGATGCTGGGGGAAGAACTTCCTCCCTGGCAGGCGCTGCAGGAACAAAGCAGTAAGCTGGGCCTGCTCCTGTGTCTGGTGCCGGTCCCATGCAGCCCTCCCTTCCTCAGGATCATCTTCTCCACGCCCCTGGCCATCATTGCCTACTTCCTCATCTGGTTCGTGCCCGACTTCCCACAGGGCCAGGCCCTTTGGTACCTGCTATTCTACTGCCTCTTTGAGACGCTAGTCACGGTGAGCGTGGGCACCTCCCCGGGCATCTCTGGGGTCAGGAATGAGGGCAGGCCCTGGGGTCTCCAGGGAGCCTGAAGTCTATCCATCTGATGGACCAAGGGCCTCTGTTTCCTGCCAGTGTTTCCACGTGCCCTACTCGGCTCTCACCATGTTCATCAGCACAGAGCAGAGCGAGCGGGACTCGGCCACTGCCTATCGTAAGTCCGCCCCGCCCCTAATCACACCCCCCTGCCCCAGGCCCTCCGATCCCAGACCCTCCTGATATCTCTTCCTGTAGGCCCAGTTCTCCTCTGCTCTTTAGCATGAATGTGAACCTTAAAATAAACTCAATCCTGGGCTAGACCTGTAGCCTAGTGGTTAGGAGAGCTGGATTCCACGTAGCCAACAATGATTCAAATCCTGGCTCTCTCAGCTTGAGAAACACACCAGGCACATTTGCGTGTGTGCCCAAAATCCTGATAGGGTGGAGAAGTGGAGAAGGAGGGCATGTGGAAGACCACACTCCAGTGTGGGAGGGTGCTATCTCCCTCTCTCTGTCTTTTTCTCTCTGGGAAGCACCTGCACCCTCTGACAAAACAATAAATAAACACAATCTCTGGTTGTTCAGCTGAGACTAGAGAGGTACAGGGACTAAGCTGAGGTCACACAGAGCCATGTGCCCCACCATTCTCTCCTGGAGCCAGAGCTGTGCTCCTGTCCATGTGACCCTCCTCCCTGGACCTACAAGCCCAGCGGCCCCTCCAAAAGACCTTTTCTTGCCCAGGGATGACTGTGGAGGTGCTGGGCACGGTGGTGGGCACTGCAATCCAGGGGCAAATCGTGGGCCAAGCGGATACGCCTTGTCTCCAGGACCCCAACGGCTCTGAGGCGGCCATGGAAGGTGCCAATCACACACACAGCATCGCCTCGCTCAAAGACACGGTGAGGCCCCTGCAGGGTGGGGCTCTGGGGAGACGAGGCTCAATGAGGTGCTTGCAGTCATCCTGAACTAGCAATGATAGCTAGTGTTCACTAGGAAGCGAGCACTTGGTAGACATAACTGTCAGCGTGGTCGCTGTGCCCACTTTGCAGAGAAGGATGCTAAAGCTTAGAGAGGCTGAATGATTTGCCCAGGGTCCTAGAGCTAGTGAATTGCTGGCATTTGGGAAGATACGAACTGTGGGCTTTCAGACTCATAGCTCAGCTGGCATCTGGGCTTTTTCTTCTTCTGAACTTGACCCAGCCTTGGGAAGCAGCTGTAGGCCGGGGATCTCCCAGTGTACAGATGGAGATAGTGAGGCCCCCTGAAGATGACCACGTGGGGCTGCTGGGTGGAGACGAGACTGATCGTGTCTCTGTCACCTTTACCTCCTCTACAGCAAAACGCATACCTGCTGGCAGCAGGAGTCATCGCCTCCATCTATGTCATTTGTGCCGTCATCCTGACCCTGGGCGTGCGGGAGCAGAGAGGTGAGAGGCCCTGGAGCAAGGTGCAGGCCCCTGGCCCTCGAGCTTTGGGAGGGGCCTATGCTTCCTCACTGTCTCCTCTGGTCCCCAGAACCCTACGAGACTCAGCAGGCTGAGCCCATGTCCTTCTTCCGGGGCCTCCGGCAGGTGATGAGCCACGGCCCCTACGTCAAGCTCATCGCGGGCTTCCTCTTCACCTCCCTGGCTTTCATGGTGAGTGGACACCCGACCTGCTCACCCTGGGCGGGAGAGGTGTGCACCACCTGGGGGGAGGGCGAGGACTCAGGATGGGGCAGGTGGGACTGGGGAGTCAGCTGTGGTCTCTGGAGCATGGGGCGAGTCTTGGGGAGGTGTGGTCCCCACAACCCCTCCTTTCTGCTTTTCCTTCCCGGCCCTGCACATCTTCCAGCTGGTGGAGGGGAACTTCGCCTTGTTCTGCACCTACACCTTGGGCTTCCGCAACGAATTCCAGAATCTACTCCTGGCCATCATGGTGCGTGCGGGGGCTGAGACGGCCCCCTAGGCTATAGCGAATGGGCTGTGGGTTTGTTCTCCGAGGAGTCAGAGGGCATGAAGGGTAAGGGAGGCTTTCCAGGATATCAGGCTGGCCCTGGCCGCCAGTGCACAGGAGCTATGAGAGGACTGGGGGGTGGACAGTCCAGCAGTCAGCACTGCAGAAGCAGGGGTGTGAGAGGCGGGAAGTGAGCTCGGGGTGCCTCAGCTCCCCAGAGGAGCCGTCAAGGTGCCTGTCAACTTCCTGGCTGCCCAGATGATGCCGGCCGGCTGCTCTTGGGCCGGGCTAGGTGCACCTTTGGGTCCTGGAAAGGGCAGGGAAGCCACGGCTCTCAACCGCTTCCCCTAGGAATGCCACGGCTCTAACCCGCTTCCCCCACCCTCCTTGTCCACTGCAGCTCTCGGCCACGTTCACCATTCCCATCTGGCAGTGGTTCCTAACCCGGTTTGGCAAGAAGACAGCTGTATACGTTGGCATCTCAGTAAGCGGGGCTGTAGAGGAGGGCCTGGGTTGAGTTGGGGGTTCTTGGTGGGAGCCTCCCACTGACACGTCTTCCTGCACCCCACCTCTAGTCGGCAGTGCCATTTCTCATCTTGGTGGCTCTCATGGAGAGCAACCTAATCGTCACGTATGTGGTAGCCGTGGCGGCCGGCATCAGTGTGGCAGCTGCCTTCTTACTACCCTGGTACGTATATACAGACCCACCTGGTATATTCCCCAGACCCCACCCCCAGCTCTGAACCTCCCTGGGGAGAGTTCTAGGGCGGCTTGCTCCAACAGGCCATCCTGTGGGTCCAGGCTGGGGTGGGAGATCTGCTCTGTGCAGTTGTACAGGCGGTAAACTGCAAGCATGCCTAGCCAGGGTGGGAAGTGGAGCCTGACACCTGGCCTGCACTCCGCCTGCCGAGCTGAGCACCTAGAGTGAGGCCACACTGCCTTGGAGGAAGGAATCATCTTTCTATTTTTCTTTAAAGAATTTTTATTTTATTTTATTTATTATCATTATTACTTAATTTGCTATAGGGCTTATGCACTCAGTAGAGAAAGATAGAGTGGGAAAGAGGGAACGTGAGCCAGCAGGTCCACAGACTGGAACCGTGGTCAGCCATGCAGGGGTCCAACGCCCTAACCACCACGCCACCTGCCGGCCCCAAAGGGTCTTCTTATTCACACAGAGTGCTGTCCCTCACTGAGCCGCGTGCCTGTGCTCCAGGCTCCCAGAGGGCCGCCTCTGCCTGACACAGGCACCGCCACGGGGGCTGTGGGGGCTGGGTTGCTAGGCGGGGGTCCTCACGTGTGCCCACCCGCCGCAGGTCCAGGCTGCCCGACGTCATCGACGACTTCCACCTGAAGCAGCCCCACTCCCGGGGCACGGAGCCCATCTTCTTCTCCTTCTACGTCTTCTTCACCAAGTTCGCCTCCGGCGTCTCCCTGGGTATCTCCACCCTCAGTCTCGAGTAAGCGGGGTGAGGGCCCCGGGTGGGGCTGGGCAGGTGGGGCCCGTGCCCCTCCTCATGGCCTCCCTGCACACGGTGCCCACAGCTTTGCCGGGTACCAGACCCGGGGCTGCTCCCAACCGGCACGAGTCAAGTTCACGCTGAAGATGCTAGTGACCATGGCGCCCATCGCCCTCATCCTGGTGGGTCTGCTGCTCTTCAAGCTCTACCCCATTGACGAGGAGAAGCGGCGGCAGAATAAGAAGGCCCTGCAGGCGCTGAGGTGAGTGGCCGGGTGGTGGAGGAGGCCACGGCACAGCCCTCGCCTTGTGCCCTGTGGCCACATTCAGACTTCCTGCCTGCCCCTGCCCTCGGCAACTCCCATACGTGGCTCTGGCTGAGTGGCTTTCATTCACCGGGGAGCACTCGTGGGGTGCCTGCGAGCCAGAGTGACTCTCGAGAAGAAAGCAGCGAGCTCGCGTGTCAGGCAGTGTGCTCGCGGGTCTCTGTAGCCCTTTACCCCCAGGTATCACGGGTTCTTTGTTTTATTTTTGAGAGAACTTTGTGCTATAGGGTGCGCATGCTCACCTTACAGAGAGACAGAGAGAGGAAGTGAGAAGTCACCCTCCCAGGGGAGATGGCCACACTGTAATAAATTCTTTTTCCTCCTTTTTCCTCTCAAGATCTTGGGCATGCACGCATGCACATGCACCCGGCATGAGTCTCAAGCCACTGGGTCCAGGACTCAAACTGTGGTCGGCCATGTTGGAGTCCAGCACTTTAACCATTATATCATCTGTTGGGCTTGGTGTCAGAGGTTCCTAAGATTCCCTCTCTGGGGCCAGCCTATGGTCCTCTCTGTCTCTGTCTCTTTAGTAAGTGCACGTACCCTCTGGCAATTAGAAAGCTTCCCACTCTGCAAATGAAGAGCCTGGGTGTGACCAGGCAGAGTGACTGGTTCGGCCACTGAGAGTGAAACTAGCGGCGTTCTGACTGTGGAACCTGCACCCCTCGCTGCTCTCCTGGCATGCAAGACCCCGGGCGTGGCCTGAGCCCTGTGTCCCGGAGACCAGAGGGCAGAGGAAGTGAGTCATGCTGGCCAGTTAGCCAGCACCGCCAGGGTACAGCTCTGGGGTGTGCAGCACCGTCTGTGACAAGAGGTGTGAACAGATGCACTAGCTCCTGGGCTGTGGTGGGGTGCGCTAGCTCCTCTCCTGGCCAGCCAACTGGCTACCACCAACCACAGGGCCCAGATCCCGAGGAAGGAGGCAGAGTGGCAGGGAGGGGGCAGATGCTCCTGCAACCCAGCTCCTCTGGCTCTTGCAGGGATGAAGCCAGCAGCTCGGGCTGCTCTGACACGGACTCCACAGAGCTGGCCAGCATCCTCTAGGGCCCGCTGGTTGCCTGAGGTCACCACGCAGACGGCCTGGGTCACCAGGCCACACCACGGAGCAGGAGGACCTGTTTGCTCGCTCGCCAACCGGCTGGTGTCCAGGTTCCAGGAAGGGAACAGAAGAGTGGAAAGCCAGCAGCCCAGGACCCCATCCGTGCTCACTGTGGGGCCCGCCACTCTGGGGCTTCCCGCTAGCCCTCCGCCTGCCCTCGGGGCCCAGCCTTGGGGCAGCTACTGTGACTATGCCAAGGACTGATCGGGCCTAGCCCGGAACACTAATGTAGAAACGTTTTATACAGAGACTAATTAATAACTTAATGACTATGTACATAGCAGTGTGTGTGTATGTATATGTCTGTGAGCTATTAATGTTATTAATTTTCATAAAAGCTGGAAAACAGAGCCTCTCCCTGTTTCTGCATGCTCAGCACTCGCCGATCCCTTCTGGGCCAGGGCTCGATAATGAGAGGGTGTCCTAAGCCACCAGTGCCCCAGGAGGGGAGAACATGTCGGGGTTCCAGCCTCGATAGCTACTCTGGACCATTCACTCTGCCTGTGTTCTCATCTCGTCCTCGAGACCCTCCTGCTGAGTCAGGACTATCCCCGTTTCTGAGATAAGCCTGCACGGGGACTTGGCTCAAGTCACTCAGCTAGAAGTGACCTAATGAGAAGTCCGCCCCAGGACAGCCAGACTCGTGTACCTCCTTCAACCACAGAACCGGCAGACAGACAGCCACTCTGCCCGTGCCTGTGCCCCCCGGGAGCCTAAGCACCAGGAGCTGGCCATGCGGGGGCAGCCAGGCTGGGGCCCTGTCATGTCCCTGGAGTCCAGTAATTGTCCCCACAGTTATTGACAGGGCTGCAGGGGGAGACTCTACCTGGCTGGCGCTGCACGTGGGACAAGGGACGACCTCACCACTGGCCTGGTCAAAGAACACCTCTGGTGAAAAGGAGGGAGGCTGGGATGGCCTATAGGTAACATTCGCCCCATTTCCCCGGGGTAAATACTTCCCTCGTAGCCAACTTGAAGTTGCCAGTGGTAATATTATCTTGCAAGATTCCTGAAAATTTTATAGCTGGCCAGTATAGGCGTGCCCAGCCTACTGCCGGGTCTCACATATTCCAAAAATTTTTGGCCAAGCTCCAAAAATCACAGAAAGCAAAATTGGCAGGATCGGAGCGACTAGTTTAATCTCTGTCTCATAGATGGACAAAGGGGACCCGGAGGACAGAAGTACTCAGACTGCCAGGCTTCGTGTTTCCTTGGGGATGGCGCTCCGTTTTTTGCTGATGAAGTTCTGCCAAGTCACTTTAAAAAAAAAAAAAGAATTATTTATAGGGGCAGCAGGTAGCATAGTGGTTAAAGCCACTGGACTCCCATTGTGGCTAACCGTGGTTCAAGTCCTGGACCAGGTGGCTTTCTTTCTCACTTCCCTTTCTCTCTCTTTCTCTGGCCAAATTGGAAAATAATAATAATACATTTTTTTTAAGAATCATTTTAATTTCATTTATTATTATTATTATTATTATTATTATTAAATTTGACCAGAAAGAGATAGAGAGGGAGAGTGAGAAAGCAAGCCACCAGGTCTGGGTCTCAAACCATGTCCGTCTATGTGGGACTCCAGCACCTTAACCAATGCGCCAGCTGCTGGCCCCTGCCAAGTCACTTTTTTAAAATTTATTTCAGAGGAAGACAAAGAAAAGGGAGGGAGGACACCCTCGACAGGGCCTCACCACACTGCAGTCTTCCCACCGGGCTTCCAGCCAGCCAGAGTCTCAGGTGTGCCCAGCATGTTCAGGTCAACCCAGGATTGGAACCCATGGCCTTCCCAGCCTTCCCACATGGCTCCAGTATTATGCAGCAGTGCCCAGCTGCCCTGGTCACTATGACTGGGTCCCAAGTAATTTTTTTTTTGTTTTTCTTTGGTTAAAATTTTCTACACTTAGAGACCAGCAGTTAGCATAATGGCTATGTTGCCAGACTCCCACATAGTCGACCGCAGTTCGAGTCCTGGTCGCAGTGGACCGCAGTTCGAGTCCTGGTCCCAGTGGCTTAAACTCATGCTGGGCACGTGTGCGTGCATGCCCAAGATCCCTGAAGGAGAAGGGGTTGCGGTGTGGCCATGCCCCTGAGGGGTGATTTTTCACTTTCTGTCTCTCTATTTCTCTCTATCTTTCTGGTGAGCACATGCGCCCTATAGCAAAAACCTCTCTATTTTAGAAAATAAAAAATAGGGCCAGCAGGTGCATGGTGGTTAAAGGCGCTAGACTGCCACATTGCTGAGCACGGTTCAAGTCCTGGATCTGGCGGCTTGCTTTCTCGCTTTCCCTCTCTCTTTCTCTGTCTCTCTCTGATTGAACTGGAAAATAATAATAAAGTTAAATAAAAAAATAATTCTAGAAAAAAAAGAAAAGAAAAAATAAAAAATTTTTCTACATTTAAAATATTTTTTAAATTACTTATTTATTCATTTTATTTTAATTTGACCAGAGAGAGATACAGCGACAGAGGGAAAGTGAGAAAGCAAGCCACCAGGTCCAGGACTCAAACCATGGTCAGCCATGTGGGATTGTCTAGCACCTTAACCACCATACCACCTGCTGGCTCCCTAAATCACTTTTATAAATTTCACAATTTGGGCCACGTAGGTGACAGAGTGGTTAAGTGCCTTAACCTACATGGATCCTACATGGCCAACTACATGATTCAATTCCCAGACTTGGAGGTTTGGGGGACATGCCAGGTACATGTGCCTGCATGCTCCAAATCTCAAGAGGATAATAGAGGAGAAGGGATTGTGGAATGGTCATCCGCCTGGGTAGGGTTTCTCATTCCTCTCCCACCCTGTCTCTCTCTGGTGAGCACATACACCCTACAGCAAATTAAAAAAAAAAAATCATAATGTTACTAACAGGTGCCGTTTCATAAGTGCTTAATAAATATTAACCCAATTGTCTTCAAAACTTTCCTGTAAGGAAGGTATCATCTCCATTTTGCATTCAAAGATACTGAAGCACAGGGACCAGCAGTTAGTGTAATGGCCATGTCGCTGGACTCCCACGTAATCGACTGTGGTTCGGGTCCCGGACCCGGCTGCTTAAACTCACACTGGGCGCGTATGCGTGCGTGCCCAAGGTCCCAAGAGGAGAATGGAGGAGAAGGGATTGCAGCATGGCCATCCCCCCTGGGGGGTGATTTCTCTCTTGCTATCTCTCTGTCTCTCTCTGTCTTTCTGGTGAGTGCACGCGCCCTATAGCAAAAACCTCTCCAAAAAAAAAAAGATACTGAAGCACAGAGGAGAATGGTAACTTGCCCAAGATCGCCAGCTGGAGTAAGCAGAGGAGCTGGTGTATGAATCCTGGCTGTCTGGCCGTGAGGCCTGTGCTCTTAGTCCCATTTCAGGGTGTTACGTGACCCAATAGCTTTGCCACCACCGAGCCCGTCTCACTGCCTCGTAGTTGCCCTCTGCATAAGCCAGGAGCCCGAGGTCTGGTCTGTCCTCTGTAGCCAGTGTCCGTGGACCCAGCAATGATGTTATAGAGATCCATTCACACCTCCCCTCTCCTTCCACTCTAATCAACAACAGGTCCTGTCTTGAAAAATTCTTTAAAAATCTTTCCAAACCACTCAAGTTTGCATCTTTCCCACGCCTACAATTACTCCTCCGTCTTAGCTCCTCTCACTGGTCCTTCTCTCACCTGGATGATTGCGCCAGCATCCTGGCTGATCTTGCCTCTGACTTGACCTCACATTCCTCTGCAGACTAGGAGACAGCCGGGAGCTCTGCTGTTTGCAGGAGAGAGTCTGGCAGCTGCCCCTGCCCTCCCACACCGAGGTCTAGGTGCAGTTCCCTTTTTAAAACTTGCTATGGAGCACATGTGCTGGGGTGGGATGGAGATGGCCACGCCATAATCCCTTCTCCATTCTCCTGTCTGGATTTTGGGCACACATGCACACATGCCCAGCATGTTTTTCAAGCCACCAGGTCCAAGACTTGAACTGCGCAGTTGGCCATGTGAGATCCAGCTGCCTGAACTACCGCCTCACCAGCTGGCCCAGGGGCAGCCCTTCTTGCAGGCCACCTGCCTGGTCCTGGAACCTCTGCTCCTGTGCCACCTGACAAACGTCCATCCGACCGTGTGTCTGGGATCCAGCAAGCCTCTGCGGTTCTGCCCTTTGCCCCGTGGGACAGCTGTAAGAGTCCAGGCCCCTCTGCACCATAGTCTTCCACACCGAGCCCTGGGCCAGGTGTGGTGGGTGGGGCAAGTTCACTGCGTGGATATGAACTTTGGCTGGCGAGCGTTTGGCTAGGAGCTAGACCCAACTCTCACTAACCCACTATGACACTCCTCTCGGGGCCTCAGGCCCTCCCAAAAGTTCTGTGAAAACCTTTGCCTCTCTCCAGATTCAAGCTCACAGAAAACTGCTCTTTTTTTTCTTCTTTCTTTTCTTTCTTTCTTTCTTTTTTTTTTTTTAGAGAGAGAAATTATTGCTACAGGGCAAAAGACAGAAAGCAAGAAATCACGCTGCAATCCCTTCTCTGTTCTCCTCTCAGGATCTTGGGCATTCACACACATGCACCCGATGTGAAGGCTAAGCCACTGGGTCTGGGATTTGAACCATGAACGACTACGCAGGAGTCCAGTGATAATAACCATTATGCCATCTGCTGGTCCCAAACATGCTCTCTTCTTCAACAACCCTCTGCTGAGTTCTCAGAGGAAGGCTGAGGGTAGGACAGATGGAGAAAGGGAAAGTAATCAGGAATCCTGAAATCCCTTGGGTCATTGGCTGCTCTAGGTCCCTTCTGGACAGCTTATACCCACCTAGGCTTTGGGAGAAGTGCCAGCGACTTCTGCGCTTGAGTCCAGTCTCACTACCAGGAACCCCGCCTCTCCCTCAAACTGTCCTGCCGCCCTCAGTCACACCAAGCACACCCCCCAAAGGCCCCCACCTCCGTGAAGAAGCAAGTGTGGCTTTGGCGCCACCTGCTGGAAGACAGGAGAAACACCTCAGCATAGCAAAGAGGCATTCCAGCTCTCCCGGTTGATCTGGATGATTGGTTTCATTGATCTGAACTGATATTTGCCATGAATCTACTATAGGTATCGGCTAGGCTCTGAGGGTATAGCGGTGAGCAAAATCGAGCTGATGTTCTCAGTGGGGACCAAGGACAAAGAAGTGAACAGTTGCATAAGAGCATTTCAGATTGTAATAAGCTCCGTGAAAGGAATGAGAGCCATGTGGTGGAGGGACTGGTAGCAGGGCTACTTTAAGCCGGGTGCTCCGGGAAGAGGGTTCTGAGAAAGGGACATTTGACTTGAATCATGAACACGTGCCCGGCATGCAAAGAAAATTAGAACCCTAGTGAATCAATGGAAAAACTACTGTAAACAGCAAGAAAACCCAGTGAGGAAATGGAGTATAAAATTTACATATAAAAATTAACATCCTTTATATATACAAACTACAGTAAGATGGAACGGCTTCATTTGATGTAATAACCACTACCACAGGTGGCCTTCTGAATTTTAATTTAAGATAAATTAAAAACAATTTAAAAGTAAGCCAGCAGATGACATGGAGGTTAAGCTGGATCCCACCTGCCCAGTGAGTTCAGGTGGTTTGAAAATCACACTGGGTCGGGACCAGCAGGTGGTGTAGTGGTTAAAGGCGCTGGACTCCCACATGGCGGACCATGGTTCAAGTACTGAATCTGGTGGCTTGCTTTCTAACTTTCCCTCTCTTTCTGTGTCTGTCTGATCAAACTGGAAAGTAACAATAATGATAAATAAAGTTAAATAAAATAATTCTTTAAAAAAATAAAGAAAGAAAGAAAATCACACTGGGCACATGTGTGTATATGTCCAAAATCCAGAAAGAATGGAGGAGAAGGGATTATAGTGTGGTCTTCCACCCCAGGGGGTGATTTCTCACCCTTCCCCCTCTGTTTCTTTAGTGAACATTCAGGCCCTATAGCAAAAAACTTTAAAAAAAGAAAATTCATTTTTTCAAGTACACTATTCACATTTTTAAAGTTTAAGAAGATTTTATTTATTTATTTAGAGAGACAGATTTTTGCTATAGGGCGCATGTACTCACCGGAGAGACACAGACAGAAAGCAAGAAATCACCCCCAATTCTCTTGGGATTTTGGGCACGCCTGCACACATGCCCAAAGTGATTTTTTTTTTTTTGAGAAGTTTTTGCTATAGGGTGCATGCACTCGCCAGAAGGACAGAGAGAGACAGAGAGACAGAATGTGAGAAATCACCCCCCAGGGGGGATGGCTACGCCACAATCCCTTCTCCTCCATTCTCCTCTTGAGATCTTGGGCACGCACATACACGTGCGTGAGTTTAAGTCACTAGGTCTGGGGCTCGAACTGTAGTCGACTACATGGGAGTCCAGTGACACAGCCATTACGCCAACTCCTAGTTTCTCCTGACGTGAGGTTTTAAGCTGCCAGGTCTAGGACTCAAACCGTGGCCAGATACTTGGGAGTCCACTGATCTGAACATTATGTCATCTGCTGGTCCCTTTGTTTATTTACTTTAATTGCCAGAAAGCCCATGCATTGGCCAGAGAGATGGGGTGGGAGGAGCATGGTCACACTGCATTCCCATCTCCACTTCTCCTTGCCATCAGAATTTGAGTACACATACCCACAATGTTCTTCAACCTGCTGGAACTCGAACCACAGTTGGCCATACGGAATCTGGCTTCCTCAAATACTAGGCTACAGAGCTGGCCCCACACTAGTCACATATTTTTTTTCAAGGTTTTTGCAATAAGGTGAGTGCACTCACCAGAGAGAGACAGAGAAAGAGAAAGTGAGAAATCACCGCATAGGGGGGATGGCGATGCTACAATCCCTTCTTTTCCATTCTCCTCCTGGGATTTTGGGCATGCACACACATATGCCCTGCATAATTTTTCAAGTGGCCGGGTCTGGGTCTCCAGCCACGGTTGGCCACGTGGGAATCCAGCGCCTTAACCACCACACCACCTGCTGATCTCCACTAGTCACACTTTAAGTTCACAAAGCCTCCAGTGGCTACCTGCTACCGTGTTAGTACACAACATTTCCATCATTACAGAAAGTTCTGTTTTTACTATCTTAAATTTTGCCAGAGGCTGTGTGAGACAGAGAGAGCAAGGAGAGAAAGAGAGAAAGAGAGAGAGAACCTCTTATGGGAGATGATGATTGCGCCATCACTTCTCCTCCACTTCTCCCTCCTTTCAGGATTTTGGGCATGCTTGTACAACTGCCTTGTCTAGCACGCAAACCATGCAGTGAGCCATGTGGGATCCAGCTGCCTCAGTCACCGTGCCATGGGCTGGCCCCACCGCAGAAAGCTCTATTTTTCAATGTCAATATAGAAAATATGATGGAAAAGGGGCTGACCCTGCCGCCTAGTGGTTATGGGAGCCAGATCCTGCAGGTCCACCCTCATGGTTTGAATGCTAGCCCTGGCAGCTTGAAAGACGTGCCAGGCACATGTGAGTGCATTCCCCAAATCCAGACAGGATGGAGAAATGGAGAAGGGATTACAGCGTGCTCTCCAGGAGCAATGGTCTGGTGTTTGCTGATTCTGTTGTGGAATAGCTTCTGCAATAATATCCGGGTTCTTGGCATTTCAGACAATTGAACGAGCATGCCAATGGTGAAAGAAAAAGGTAGTTTATTGAATAGAAGTGGAAGCGCACTCCCCAGATAGGAGTGGGCCTGAGCGGACAAAGTGGTAATGGCCTCTGCAGTGGCAATCTACAAGGTTTAAACTTTTTTAAAACTATTTTATTTATTATTATTATTATTATTATTTTAAAATTTGTTATAGGGCGCATGCGCTCACCAGAGAGAGAGGAGGAAAGTGAGAAAGCAAGCTGCCAGGTCAAACCATAGTTGGCCATGTGCGACTCCAGTGCCTTAACCACCACGCCACCTGCTGGTCCTAGTTTTAATTTTCGAATCTAGGTCATGTCAGTTGATGATGGGCTGAGTCCACTGATGGTCCTCATGTCATTGGCTCTAGCACATGTGGCTGGGCCCACTGATTTATCTCACTGGCTATGTCGAATGTGGCTTAATTAGCTAGACGTCCCCTATTAATCCACCCACATTACCTTGGACAAGGAGTTTTCCTATCTGGCCACGTAGGCAGATGCCCCAGCCCCCTTCCCTGCTCCCGTTAGCTAGCTTTCTCCTGCCTTAGTTCCCAGCGCAGGGGGACTCTGCAGAGTGTAACCATGATAAGAATGAGATCGCCTGCGTGCATGCAGCTCTGTCTCTTTCTGAATATCGGGGAGGCAGAGAAGAGAGGGGAGAAGAAAGGACTGAGGAGGTGGTGAGCCAGAGAAGGCTTAGGACTAGGTGTTTTGCACAAAATCTAGAGCCTCCCCTTTTCTCCAGGGCAGCTGGGCTGGGCTTGGTGGGGCTCATATCTTGGTAATTAATGACGTTTCTGGTTGTTGTGGCCTAAGGCACTTTCCAGGGTGAGGCCCAAACCCTAAAAAGGCCCAGCCCAGGGTGAGTCCTGATTGCTCACCATCCTGGAAACTGTCTGGCAGAAATCCTGTTAAAACTGGCCTAGGGCGGCCAGCTAGGTCCCTGCCCCAAGGTGACTGAACGTGGTCTAGATGCCTTAGAGGAAGTCTAGGGTGTCCTAAATTGAGGAACAGAGAAGTAGGGAGGTGCTGGGCTACCCGCCTTTATAGCGCTTCATGAGAGATGGGGAATGAGGCCTGGAGGCTCTCTGGCTGCCATCTGCCACCACAGGCATGACAGTCATTCACTCCGGTACCTTGCCTTTCAGTGACCCCCCTGCAGCCTCAACAGATGCCAGTCCTGGAGAAGGTGTAGAAGCCACCCAGGATCATAGAGAGGGAGGGAGTTGCACAAAGCCAGCCAAAGGCAAAAGGATTGAATCCAGATCTCATTCCCAGCTCAGTTATTTATATATATATTTTTAAGAATTATTTTATTTAGGGGCTGGCAGGCAGGTGGTGTGGTAGTTAAAGGCACCGGACTCCCACATGGCCAGCTGCAGTTCAAGTCCCGGACCTGGTAGCTTGCTCTCTCATTTTCCTTCTCTGTCTCTGTCTCTGTCTGATCAAACTGGAAAATAATAAGAATAAAAAAAAAGTCAAATAAAATCATTCTTTAAAAAAAAGAATGATTTTATTTAACTTTATTTATTTATTTTTAATTTGACGAGAGTGGGACAGAGTGAAAGAGACACACAGAGAGAGAGAAAGAGAGCAAATGAGAAAGCAAGCTGCCAGGTCAGGGACTTGAACCACAATCGGCCATGTGGGAGTCCAGCGCCCTTAACCACTATGCCACCTGTCATCCCCCAACTCAGTTATTTTTGTTTGCTCACCGAATCTGTCAGTTCCTTAAGAACCAGGATTTTTGTTCTGTATTCTCTCCTCCACCTCCACTTCCATTAAGGCCCAGACTCCAGGACTAGATTCCTAGTTGTCTACCCTTCCGGATGATGGGCTTGTCCATTTCTGTGAACAGGAAGGGGCAGCATCGTGGGTGGGAAGAGCTGCTCCTTAAAGGGATCCAGTGGCAGAGGGAAGAGACCACGGTTGTCCAGTCTATCCCTCCTCTCCTGCGTGGATGACCTCACCACACTCCACTCACGACTGACTGGCTGTCTTTTTGCATATACCGTTGACAGCTCAGCCCTTTCTTCTTGGCATTGTTTTATTTAACTTTCTTTCTTCTTCCTCCTTCCTTTTTCGTTCTTTCTTTCTCTCTTTCTTTTTCTTTCTTCTTTCTTTTTAATTTGATCAGAGAGGGACAGAGTGAGAGAGAGAGGGTAAGAAATCAAGCCGCCAGGTCCGTGGTCAGTCATGTGGGAGTCCAGCACCCTTAACCACCACACGACCTGCTGGCTCCATTCCCCCCCCCCCTTTTTTTAAACTGACATAGTTTTATTTATTTGATTTCCCTTTGATAAAAGGTATATCCTGAAACCTCCTTTGACCTCACTTCACAGAGAAAGTACAAATTAGCGTTTGTACTCAGTTCTGTCGTGGCATACTGCCGCTCCCCAGATTGCCACAGAACACTGTTGTCTCTTTCTAGTCCCCACGGCAAGCAGAGAACTCCAGCTCCTGATAAGGAGAGCAGTCGGTGTTCTCGGACAAACATATTTTGCAAACAGAAGTGAGAGAACATGTTGATAAAGAATCAAGGAGGGATAGGGCAGAGCAAATACGCATCTATTTACAATTCGCAGATCTAGTTTCAAAAGTTACCTCACACATCTACTGGCATGTACTTGTCACTCCCGGTGTTCCGGAAACGACGCTGTGCTTGAAAAGCAGAGCTAGTTTGTTTAATGTGTGCAGCATATTTACCGAGGTCATGTTCCTCTGCAGCACAGGGATGGCGAGAGTGGCCCTCAGCCCCATTTATGCGTGTGTGTATGCCTTTATTTTTGGATAGGTGAACTGGCCACTGTACCTTGTGGCTTGCTTCAGCGAGACGGCTCATCACTGCTGCAGCAGCCGGAATGCCGTATTTTTGGAGAAAGGTGTAGCAAAGGCCCTTCTCGCCTTCAGTGGAGATTTTCTTCTTGTGGTTTGCCCCTAAGTTTGCTCTTTGGCATCTGCCTAAAACCATGCCTCCCTTCCGTCCCAATGAAGATCTGCAAAGATTTGAAGATGGACCATGTCTCTAGAAATGAGATCAAGGCTTGTCACTCTTCTAAGTATCCTTGGCTTTTTTGTTTAGTTTTGTTATAGGGCACATGCGCTCCTGCCATGTGGTCTGGTATTTGCTAATTCCAACTTCACGGTGACTCCAAGAACATTTTATTTATGTGTATTTATTTATTTTAAATTGACCAGAGAGGGACAGAGTGTGAGAGGGGGAAAGTGAAAAAGCAAGCTGCCAGGTCCAGGACTCGAATCGTGGTCGGCCATGTGGGAGTCCAACGCCCTTTATCGCCACGCCACCTGCCGGCCCCATCATAACTACCATTAATACTGAGAATCACCTGTGTGTGTACACGTGTTCTCCCAAAAGCTTAGAGAGGCCTGGAAGAGAGGGAGAAGAGAGAAGAGGACTGGGGAGGTGGTGCACCAGAGAAGGCTTAGGACTCGGTGTTTTCCACCCACCCTGGGACTCGAACAGCAGGATTTGATTCTGGGACTTGAACTGTGGTTGCCCATGTTGGAGGCCAGCACCTTAACCACTACGCCACCTGCTGGCCCGTCCGCTTCATTTTTTTAATCAAGATTTTTGGGCTCGTTTAGGAGAGGAGAATGGAAGAGAAGGAACTGTGGTGTGCTATCCTTCTCTGGTGAACACATGCCTCTATGGCAGAAATCTAAAAAAATAAAAATAAGAAGTCATTCTTCCCTATTTAATTACATGGACACCTTTGATGTAAGTCGAGACAGTATGTATGCATGAATCCCTATCTGGACTCTCTTCTGTTTTAGTGACCTACTTGACTATTCTTATTCCAAAAGTACCCTGTCACAATTACCGTACCTTTTTAGTAAATCTTGAACTCCAATGATGTAAGTCTTCCAATTTTGTTTTTTGAGGGAGAGGGGAGTTTGCCATAGGGCATGTGTGCTCCCTGGAAAGAGTCAAAGAGAAGGAAAGTGAGAAATTACCCCCCAGAGGGGATGGCCATGCCACAATTCCTTCTCCATTTTCCTCTGGGGATTTTGGGCACACACATGCACACACACACACACCTGGCATGTTTTCCAAACCACTGGCCCAGGACTTGAAATCGTGGTAGGCCATGTTGGAGTCCAGCATCTTAACCACTCCGCCACCTCCTGGCCCCTCAGCTTCTTCTTTTATTTTTTTAATATTTTTGCTATAGGGCATGTGTGCTCACTGGAGAGAGACAGAGAGAGAGAGAAAGTGAGAAATCACAATCCCTTCTCTTCTGCACGCATGCACACCACCTGAGTTTCAGGCCATCAGATCGGGGATGTGAACCACAGTCAACCATGTGGGAGTCCAGTGCCTTACCTACTATAATACCTTAACTACAACTTCATTTTTATAATCAAGATTTTTTTTTTGGGGGGGAGAGGTTTTTGCTATAGGGCACATGTGCTCGCCAGAAAGACAGAGACAGAGAGACAGAAAGTGAGAAATCCCCCCCAGGGGGGGATGGCCACACCACAATCACTTCTCTTTCATTCTCCTCTTGGGATCTTGGGCACGCATGCACATGCGCCCGCTCGGTGTGAGTTTAAGCCACCGGGTCTGGGACTCAAACCGTCGAGTACATAGGAGTTCAGCGACATAGCCATTACGCCAACTGTGGTCCCATATAAACAAGATTTTTTTTGGTTAGTTTATGTCTGTTGTCTACATACATTTTGAAATCAGCCTGCCAGTCTACATGAACATACACACACACAGCCTGTTGAGAGTTTGACTGGGTTTCGTTGAATCTATAGAGTACATTTTCTGGGGGGAAAATCGTCATCTTAAGAGTATCAAGTCTTCTGGTGCCAGCAAGTGGCATGGTAGTTAAGGCACTGGACTCTTACATGGCCAATCGTGATTCAAGTCCTGGACCTGATGGCTTTCTTTCTCATTTTCTCTTTCTCTCTGTCTGTTTCTCTCTGGTGAGCACACATGACCTATAACAAAATAAATATAAAAAATTAAAAATAATAAAAAGGGGTATTGAGTCTTCTAATGAATAAACATGGGATGTTTGTCCATTTAAAGTTATGCTTAATTTATGTCGAGAATTTTTTATAGGGACCAACAGGTGGCATAGAGTTTATGTCGCTAGGCTCCCACGTAGCTAACCATGGTTCAAGTCTTGGACCCAGTGGCTTCAAACTCACACCAGGCGTGAATACACGCATGCCCAGGATCCCAGGAGGAGAGTGGAGAAGGGATTGTCGTGTAGCCACCTGCCCTAGGGGGTGATTTCTCACTTTCTATCTCTCTCTCTCTGTCTCTCTGGCAAGCACACATGCCCTATAGCAAAAAATCTCTCAAAAAAAAAGTTTCATGTTTTTTCTTTTTTTTTTTTTAGAGTTGTTATTGTTGTGATCATGCACATCTTTCAACAGAATTATTTCTAAGAATTTGGCATTTTTGATACTATTGTAAATAATATAACTTTATAAATTTTATTGCCCAGGTTTATCTCTGTCTCTCTGGCAAGCACACATGCCCTATAGCAAAAAATCTCTCAAAAAAAAAGTTTCATGTTTTTTCTTTTTTTTTTTTTAGAGTTGTTATTGTTGTGATCATGCACATCTTTCAACAGAATTATTTCTAAGAATTTGGCATTTTTGATACTATTGTAAATAATATAACTTTATAAATTTTATTTCCCAGGTTTATAAAACATAATTATTTTATTTAACTTTTATTTATTATTATTATTGTTTTTTTAACATTTCCAGAGAGAAAAAGAGAGAGAAAGTGAAAAAAACAAGCTTCCAGGTCTGGGACTTGAACCATGGTTAGCCATGTGGAAGTCTAGCCCCCTTAATCACCATGCCACCTGCTGGCCCCTCCCAGGTTTTTGGTTTTTTTTTTTTAAGTTTATTTACTTTTTTTTTTTTTTTTCCATGAGTGAAAAAGAGAGAAGCACTGCAAACGGTCTTCATGCCGTGATCACCCGCAGGGTCAGCCGGCCTCAATCGTGGGCTCGTGCAACGGCTGGGGGGGCCCCTGAGGTTTCCAGACAAGAATCTGGCATCTTCCCCGCATCATTTCACAACTGTTTGTTGCCAGTAGATATATATATGTTAATTTTGGGGGCCGGCAGGTGGCGTGGTGGTTAAGGGCTCTGAACTTCCCCATGGCCGACTGTGGTTTGAGTCCTAGACATGGCGGCTTGCTTTCTCACTTTCCCTCTCTCTCTCTCTCTCTGTCGCTCACTCTGTTGCTCTCTGATCAAAATTTTTTGAAAAAGTAATAAATAAATAAAAGTTAAATAAAATAATTCTTTCAAAAAATATTTATTTTGTATATTGGTCTTGCATCTGTTAGCTAAATTCATTGATTAAGTCTATGAATCTTCCACATTTTGAAGTTAGAAAACATTTTCATTGCTCTTAAAGTCCAAACTAGTGTGTGTGTGTGTGTGTGTGTGTGTGTGTGTGTGTGTGTATAATGCATTTTTTTTTAAGAGAGATTTTTGCTATAGGGTGTGTGCGCTCACTGGAGAGACAGGAAGTGAGAAGTCACCCCCCAGAGGGGAAGGCCATGTCACAATCCCTTCTCCTCCAGTCTTCCTTCTCTCAGGGTTTTGGGCACGCACGCACATGCACCTGGCGTTGAATTTTAGGCTGCCAGGTCCGGACTCGAATCATGGCTGGCCATGTGGAAGTCCAGCAATGTAACCATTATGCCATCTGCTGGTCCCTCAAACTAGTATTTCAAATATTTTTAAGCATCTTCTTCTTATTATTATTTGTTTTTTAGTTTGCTTTAGTGTCATTCAATACCTAGTCTATAATTCTACCTTCCCCAATGTCTTAGGCATGTCTCATTACAGTGGGTTTGTTCAAATTTGGATCCAAAAAGGTCTACACAGTTCATTTTGTCATGCCCTTTCAATCTTGTTTATCTCCAGCACTTCTATTCCCTCCGTTTATTTGTCAGGGTTTTATGTTTGTTCCCCTTCCTTTATTTTTTATATTACTGAATTACTGCAAACCAGATCAAGTGTTCTGTAGAATGTTCCACATTCTGGATTTACTCCCTTTTTATAAAAAATTGTTTGTATCTTGGTTCTTTAATGTTACCAAATCAAATTCAGAAAATAAAACTAACTATTGTGTTAGGGCCTAGCAGGAAATTGCACACTCAAACTGAGTCCAATTGAGACCAGTTCCATGAAGGGATTATTGACAGAGATGAGGGCAAAGTTAAAGGAACAAAGAATGACAGAGCCCCTGAAGGGCCAAGATAAGGGAGTGGCATCTCCCTTTGGCTGAACCCAACAGGAAGCCATTGGGCAAGTAAGTTGGTTGATGCCACCCACAAAAGTCAGTTTCCTGGGACAGGAAGCAGGGCACAGAAGATCAGAGTGGATCTGGAGGGGCAAATGGATTCCCCACACCCATCTATACACACCATTTCAAAATAATAAATTTAACTCACATAAGGAGAAATAAGAGAAAATTAATGTGTAAAAATCTGTATTTGAACATGTACAAATTATGCATGACTTTATCTAAAGCCCTAATGTCATTGCCAGAGGCCTGCGGCCATTCCGAGCATCACAGACAACTGGACTGGGATCTGAACTATGATGAGCAGCTGCGGTGAAGATTTCCCAAAGAAAACAAAGGCTCTTCCATCACCTACACACAAGCAGTATTCCTAGGAAACTCAATTGTATTAGAACAGTACAAAAGGCTTTGTGTTCATGGGAAAAGAGAATCAGATTCTAGGTTAAGATAAATAATACAACATATTTTTCACCAAGTAAACGTCCGATAAGACATCTGAAAATCATATGGCAGGGCCAGCAGATGGCATAGAGGTTATGTCTCTGGACTCCTACATGGTCAACTGTGGTTCAAGTCACGGGCCCACTGACTTGAAACTCATACTGGTTGTGTGTGCGTGCATGCCCAAGATCCTAGGAGGAGAATGAAAGAGAAGGGATTGCAGCATGGCCATCCCCCTCTCGGTGTTTCTGTCTGTCTCTTTCTGTCTGTCTGGTGAGCACACGTACATTAAAGCGAAAAGTTCTGAAAAAAGGAAAAAAGAGGGACCAGCAGTTAGCGTAATGGCTATGTCGCTGGACTCCCACGTAGTCGACCGCGGTTCGAGTCCTGGACCCGGTGGCTTAAACTCACGCCGGGCACGTGTGCGTGCGTGCCCAAGGTCCCGAGAGGAGAATGGAGGAGAAGGGATTGCGGCGTGGCCATCCCCCCTGGGGGGTGATTTCCTGCTTTCTATCTCTCTGTCTCTCTCTGTCTGTCTGGCGAGCGCACACGCCCTATAGCAAAAACCTCTCCAAAAAAAAAAGGAAAAAAGAAAACTATATGGCATAAGGTAAATGGGAATATCTTTGGCTGGACTAATAGCCAGTGTATTCATGCTGGGAAAGTTTTTTTTGTACGCTGTAAAGATGAACGGTGATTAAATATAAAAATATAAGAGAAAGAAAAAAAAAATTAGACATGTGGAACAATTTCTGTCAGGCAGGGCTGTTCTGTGTACTGCAGGAAGCCTAGCAGCCTGGACCCCATTCATTGAACTTGTGTAGTGCTCCCCCCACCCTAATCATCCTGACAACTTCCACCTCAAAAATATGTTCTGAGGTCAGCTGGTGGCGTGGTGGATAATATAACTGGATTCCACATGGCCAACTGTGTGTGCGGTTCGAGTCTCAGACCTGGTGGCTTGAGATACCCAGAGTGCTTGCGAATCCAAAATCCTGGAAAGAGAATAAAGAGGAAGGGATTGCAGCATGGCCATCGCCACCCCGCCACCCCGCCTTGAGGGTGATTTCTCACTTTCCCTTTCTCTGTCTCTCTTTGGCAAGCACAAGTGCCCTATAGCAAACAAACAATAACGACAACAACAAAAATGGGGAGCTGACAATTTTCTCTCTTTTTTTTTTTTTTTGGGGAAGATTTTCGCTATAGGGCGCGTGCGCTCGCCAGAGAGAGAGAGACATAGAGACAGAAAGCGAGAAATCACCCCCCAGGGGGGATGGTCACACCGCAATCCCTTCTCCTCCATTCTCCTCTCGGGATCTTGGGCACGCACGCACACGCGCCCAGCGTGAGTTTTAAGCCTCGGGTCCAGGACGCGAACCGGGGTCGACTACATGGGAGTCCAGCTGACATAGCCATTACACTAACTGCTGGTTCCTGGGAGCTGACAATTTCCTAAACTTACTCTAGTGGGCGGGTCATACTGGTGAACGATGGTTGGCCTGGTGACCTCCTGATCTCCCCTGGTCTCATGGGCTTAAATACAACTCCCATCCAACTTCGCCCTCTGCTGAATACACATGAGTACATTTCCACTTCTACTCGATGTCTCTGCTCACACCACCAGCTGATATCTCAAAATGTACATGTCAAAACTGAAACCTCGAATCTACTCCACAACGCATTCATCCTCACCCTTCCCCATTCCCAGACTTTGTTTAGTTTAGTAAGTGGCAATTTAATTCTTCTAGTTCTCAGACCAAATATATATGAAATCTACTCCTGAGGCCTATCTTTTTCCCACACCCCACATCTGATCCACGGGCTCTACTTTCAAAATACATTCCAA
Organism: Tupaia belangeri chinensis; assembly: GCF_000334495.1. NCBI lineage: Eukaryota > Metazoa > Chordata > Mammalia > Scandentia > Tupaiidae > Tupaia > Tupaia belangeri. The sequence continues at coordinate 2,434,261 of NW_006203607.1, read as the reverse complement.
TCCAATTGCTTTGGCCATCACCACCATTACCGTCCCCACCGAGCTAGTCCGAGCCACCGGATCTGTCCAACCTGCTGCAACAGCCTCCACGGTGGTCTTCCTGCTCCCACCTTTTCCTCTTTCTATCTGCAACACGGTAGCCCTTGTGATCGTTTTCAAAATGTGAGTTCGAGCGGATCATGTCTCTGCTCCAAACCCTGCAACAGCTCCCCGTGTCGTTTAGAGAGCCAAAGGCGTTGCCACGGCTTCACAAGCCCTAGGCTACCTCTGAGCTCTCTGAGCTCTATTCTATTACCTGATTTTTTTTTTTTTTTTCAAATCTGCCTCCTTCCCTGTATTCTGGCTGCTACCACCCTAGCCCAGCCTGGTCCAGATTATAATTATTTCTGACCTCAGTCAGTACAACAGCCTCCTCCAAGTCTCCTTGCCCTGCATCTTGCCTACTTAAATCTATTTTTCACACTGTAGCCATAGAGACTTTTCTTTTCTTTTTGAGGTTTTTGTCATAGGGTGTGTGTGCTCGCTGGAAAGAGACAGAGTCAGAGAAAGGGAACATGAGAAATCACACTCCTCTCCCCCAGGGGGATGGCCACACTGCAATCCCTTCTCCTCTATTCTCCTCTTGGGATTTTGGGCATACACGCATACGTGCCTGGTGTAATTTTCAAGCCAAAAGTTCTTGAACTGTGGTCAGCCATGTGGGAGTCCAGTGCCTTAACCACCACTCCATCTGTTGGCCTCCCTGTAGAGGTTTTTCTTAAACCTCTACTGAAAAATTTCCCCTACTTAAAATTTGTCTTCCGGGACCAACAGTTGGTGTAATAGCTATGAGGCTGGACTCCCATGTAGTCAACCGCGGTGTGAGTCCTGGACCCGGTGGTTTAAATTCACGCTGGGCGCGTGTGCATGCGTGCCCAAGATCCCAAGAGGAGAATGGGAGAGAAGGGATTGCGGTGTGGCCATCCCCCCTGGGGGGGTGATTTCTTGCTTTCTGTCTCTCTGTCTCTCTCTGTCTTTCTGCATGTGACCTATAGCAAAAACTTCTCCAAAAAAATAAAGAAAGAAATAAAGAAATAATTTTTAAAATTTTGTCTTCCATCCCTTTTGTCCAGAAAATGAAGTCCAAACACTTTGCCCCAGCACCTCCATGCTCACACGCCGTCTCCCTCCCTGTTACGTTGGATGAAACCAAGTGCGTGCCTTTCTCAGGCAATGCCTCCACTGCTCACCGGAATCTACTTCTCTCCCCTGCGAACACCATTGCTGCTGAAATGACTGTTTTTTTCCCACAACATCAGCTTTTCCCATAGTACTGAATTGGTCTCATCAGCACAGACACACGCTGTCGTACATCCTATATTAAAAGGAAAATCCTTTCTAGAAACTGCGCCAGGTCCCTGCTTCCCTTCGCAGCTCTCCCAGAGCTGGGGTAACAAGTCAGTCATTGGAGGTGCTGTTGACGAAAGGGAAGGGGAACGTGGAATGGAAGTGGAAGAAGCAAGATAGAAATTCTGAATATGGACGCGAGACCTGATACGGAAATAGGGACGGTGGCAACTATGCGTATTTTCTTCTTCATTGCATAGATAGTTGCATATATCCACCAGTTTTTCCCTCTGCTCTCTTCCTTATCTTAGTCAGAGAGTATTGGTGGTGGTTAACTTTGTGTTTTCACGCACAGGATAGCGAGGCAGGCATAGGACTCACCTAGAAGAACTAAGACCACCCCGAGCTAGATACAGCGACTGGTGGGACCTCGTGCCCTGCTTGGTTGAGGACAGAAGAGGCGCACCTGTTGCAGTCTCTAGGGCTGCCGCAATAAATACGGGACTTTACGCCTGGGTGGCTTAAACAACAGAGCTCACCACCACCCAGTTCCCGAGGCTGGAAATCTGAGACGGAGTCAGCAGGTTTGGTTTCTCCCAAGACCTCTGCCTTTGACTCAAAGATGGCCTCTTGCCGCGCCCCCAGGGGCTTTTCCTCTGGGCACATGTCCCTCTGGTGTCTCTGTGTGTGTCCAAATTTCCCCTTCCTAAAACGACACCAGTGAGATTGCATTAGGGCTACCCTAAAAGCCTCGTTTTAACTTATCTCTCTAAGAGCCTGTATCTAGGGACCAGCGGGTGGCGTGGTGGTTAGGGTGCTGGACACTCCCACATAGCTGACCATGGTTTGAGTCCTGGACCTGGTGGCTTGCTTTCTCACTCTCCCTCTGTGTGTTTGTGTTTATGTGTGTGGTCAAATGAAAATAAAATAAAATAAATAATTTTTAAAAAAAGATCCCTAGGGGCCAGCAGGCAGTGTGGTAGATAAGGGCACTGGACTCCCAAATGGCCGACCACAGTTCAAGTCCCGGACCTGGCAGCTTGCTTTCTCGCTTTCCCTTTCTC